>NW_003546252.1:429322-431671 GCF_000090795.2 Amphimedon queenslandica | reverse complement strand
ATAATCTGTTCTTGATTGATAAGCTCTCACACAGTCATTCAAGATTAATGTTGACAAACGGTACCTCAATGATTGTAAATATCAAAGTCTTCTAGCATGCTTCAGAAAGCAGAGAGAGTGATCCAATCATGACAAACACGTGACAACGCACATATGTAATAGGATGCAGATATAAACAGTTCCTACTCTTGAAATGCTACATATGAAGACATATGTCATTGCTTGATACACAAAATACACATTATAAAACAATGCATTGTTTGGTTACTTCCTGATTCAACGTTTGTTGAATCAGTAAGTAGAGACAAACCTAAGCTAAAGGAAGAAGCATCAAGCAATGACAGGTATAGGAAAGGTACAATATTACTGTCACAGTGTAGTAGCTAATGTAAAGTGTCACCACTCATCTGTATAAGGGTGCACTCTCAAACTCTCAAAGTTTATTTGAAAGAACAGGACTACGTGTACACATGCAAAGGGATGTATGATGTATAATACAACTATTCAGGAGCCCATGAAAAAGGTTGGGCTCCTGATTTATTACTTAGCTGGTATCCATAATGATAGGACAATCCAATTGGTTTTCTTGGACGTTTACTGGGATTGACTGACACAATTTGCACATGGGAGGATGCCACATGGATAAGGGAGTTGTCTGCTGGTTTCTCTGATGAATTTGATGCCGTCCTCAGCTCTCAAATTGCTTCGCAGTCTGGCCCCTGTACAGTACCTTTAGATCATTGCAAGTGATCATGACTGGCCATCCCAGTTAGCAGGGCAGATTATATTAGTCTCTCCTAATCAAAAGAAAAGGAATACAAGTTAACATGACCTTACGATAACATTAGGACAAACAACTTGTAAATTTAAAATTGAATTTTATTTTAAAATTGAATATTTAAAAGTAAATTTGAATCTTAAAATTCACAAGACACACAAAGAGCAAGTTCTAAACCAATCTTAATTAGGGAACAAGTGTGTATACAGATAGTCAAAAGCAAAAGTAAATGCATTATTACGTGAAGTGACATACGCACAGACATAACACAATATTAATTATGCAAGGGGAGGCATAGGGTGGGATATTATAGTCTTGTTGTTTGTTGTTATGACATAACAAGATTATAGTACATGTAATGAACCTACCATTTCCAAAATAAGACTCCAACCAGAGGACACAGAATCAGTTCAGGAGCCAAATGAAGCTAGTAGAGCACATCATGTTCCAGACAGCATGTCTCACCTAATGAAAACAAAGGAACATGAAATATTAACAAGTAGGAGAAAGAGAGAAACTGACTTCTTTGTAGTATTATATGGACTGGAGATTGACATGGAGTTGAGCCATGTGATTTCCATATTTTGTTAGAATCCTCACTCTCAGCACCTCTGGCTAGCTTCTTTTGTTGCTCCCCATCCTCTGAATGGACAGTCACGAATAAAGTGTCTTGTGTACTGCCATCGATGGCACTTGTAGCCCCCTTTATTTCTCTTCAGAATCATCACTAGGCTTCCTTGGAGGCTTCTTTTCCCCTTGGTTTCTCTTCTGTCCCAAGGTTTGTCTCCTTCCACTTTGCCTCTTCAAGCGAGCCTTACACACCAAGTCCTCGAAATTTCCTTCTACAACAGATTGATTAGAGAGAATGCTTCTGGAGTCACACGATAGGTTGGGGGTATGCTGTATATAATAACTTCCTCAACTCCTAAGCATATATACTCATCAGCTGACTCATTCGAACTTTAATTGTCTCCCCTGCTGGTCTGTACTGCTGTCAGTCGAACAGGGGTAAATCTTTTAACAAGAGCTGGTTTCAGAGCATCATAGCTCCTCTTCTCAGACTCACTGTAAGACTTGTACTTGTAGAAGGATCTAGCGGGACCCTCCAGCCTCAATCGAAGCTGTGTTAACTTTTTATGGTCGTCACATCTACACCATACTCCCATTTCCTTGAGGCGGTCAACCCATTCCTCAGACGAGTCTTCTTCAGCATCCTCCTTGGCTCCCTAAAGTGCGGCAGCACTGGTAATTACTGTTGAGCATCATGAATGGGGAAAACAGATCCTTCTGCTGCTCCCTCGGTCTCTGTCTCCAGAAATAGACGTCTCCACTACGTCAGTTCATCTGTACCTCCAGTGTTGTTCCTTCACCTCCAGCTCGCTCTTCTCTTTAAGCCATTGAGCTTCCCTGGCCTCCCACTTCTGTTTCTCTAGTTCAACGGCCTACAGCCGTTGTAGGCAGTTCCCTCTGTAGCTCAGACCATCTACTCAGACCATGTAGTATATTATCAATGCTCAGACAATCCACTTTCCATCGCTCTCCTTCCACGACGTCAGAATGAAAAAGGTTGG
>NW_003546252.1:361257-428318 GCF_000090795.2 Amphimedon queenslandica | reverse complement strand
CACCTCTGGCTTCTTTTGTTGGACAGTCACGAATAAAGTGTTGTGTACTGCCACATCGATGGCACTTGTAGCCCCCTTTATTTCTCTTCAGAGTCATCACTAGGCTTCCTTACATGGAGGCTTCTTTTCCCCTTGGTTTCTCTTCCGTCCCAAGATTTGTCTCAATCAGACAGTTGGTGCGAAGATCGACTGTTGAGAGGGGAACAGCCCAGATCAGAAGTAAAGGGCACGAAGTATGGGTTGAGTATGTAAGGAAGAAGAAGGAGAGACAATGGGTAAGTAGGCTTGGAACCAGCTATCCTTGAAAGATTACGTAGAAGTTCACCTGAATGACTATCGGACACCAAAAATATAGGTGGTTAAACCCAACGAGACACAACCTGCATTTGTGGGTTGTGTTTCACCCCGAAACTCTGAAGAGGAGAGAAATCAACCAAGGTAGTCGAACGGACTGTATTGATAATTAAGGCGATCGAGAGCCGGAATCAGTAGTGATGATGTGAATATGAGTAACGCTTCAGTGTGTGACGAGGGCAAATATGAAAACAACGATTTGTTAAAGAAATCCCACCGCAGTGGAATTCAAGCCATTGAACACAGCCCAAGGATTCCGATTTGATGAGAATCATAATTGGGTGGGACGGCCCCTAAGATATAATCGAGGGGTACCTCTGTAATAATAACGGGGGTGAACCTGGAGCCACATAAGAAACAACCAATCATCGATTGGGCGTGGGCCATCTCCTTCCATTTTGCCTCTTCAAGCGAGCTTTAAACACCAACTCCTCGAAATTCCCTTCTACAGCAAATTGATTAGAGATAGCTAACACTCTTCCCTAATAATTCTGCTTCTGGAGTCACATGATAGGTTGGGGGATATGCTTCATAGAATAACTTCCTCAACTCCTAAGCATACTCATCAACTGACTCGTTCAAACCTTGTCTCCCCCGATGAAACATACTGCTGTCAGTCGAAAAGGTTTAGCAAGAGCTGGTTTAAGAGCATCATAGCTCCTCTTCTCAGACTCACTGTAAGACTTGTACTTGTAGAAGAATCTAGCGGGACCTGTGTTAACTTTTTATGGTCGTCACATCTACAACAGACTCCCATTTCCTCGAGGCGGTCAACCCATTCCTCAGACGAGTCTTCTTCAGCATCCTCCGTCGCTCCTTTAAAGTGCGGCAGCACTGGTAACTGTTGAGCATCATGAATGGGGAAAACAGATCCTTCTGCCGCTCCCTCGGTCCCTGCATATGTCCCTGTCTCCAGAGATCGACGTCTCCACTGTGTCCGTTCATCCATGCATAGATACTAGTAGTATCTATGGTTCATCGGTACCTCAGTCCAGCGTAGACATATCTATGGTTCCTTCGCCTCCAGCTCGCTCTTCTCTTCAAGCCATTGAGCTTCCCTGGCCTCCCACTTCTGTTTCTCTAGTTCAACGGCCTGCAGCCGTTGTGCTTAGGCAATTCCCCCCGACGGTAGCTCAGACCATAGATCTCAGACACGACAATCCACTTTCCATCGCTCTTCTTCCGCGACGTCAGATCTTTTTTCCAGAGCTTCCATTTCTCCCGCTGATTCACTTCCAGCACCACTCTCCGCCAGAAGTTTCAACTGCTCCTTCTCTTCTTGGGCAGCTCTCAGCTTCTTCTCCAACATGCAGTGGTTGAGAATCTGGGGGGCAAGGGGGACTGAGCCTCCAGTTTTGATGAAGGGGCAGAGCCCCCCACTTTTGCTGCATCCTGCATGCAGATTTTCTAGGCGCAGGAGGGGCACTGCCCTCACTTTTAATTACTCATGTTATTAGAGGATGTTATTAATTTAGCTAGCTTATTAGTGTTATAGCAGCTGCCTCAATTCATTGCTTCTTATTACTTATTACATAAGTAAATTACTGATAACTTCGATTTTGCTAAGGAGTTTATTAGTATAACTGATGAAAATGAGCCTCTCACTTTTAGATTGGTGTCTCAACCCCTGACATGAAGATGGTCTGCTTCATCTTTGCCAGGACACCGACTAAGCCAGCCCACCATGGACTCATCAGTGATCAGCTCCAGTATGATTCAAGCCTGATGTCTATTTTGATACCGCCCTGACTGGCATCAATGTTGAATCATGCCTGTTCAGCCAGATCTGGCTAAACCAGGGCTGTACTCCAGCATGGTTGTGTCATGGATGGTTATGCATGATTGTATTATACTAGACTCATTGCTTTGCAGGCTACCCAAAATCCATGATACAGGAATGTATCAAGGCTGATCCTATTGATATCAGTCATGATTCAAAGTAAAATTCTTGGCTGTGTATGTAGTTTAGACTCGAGTTTGGATTCATCTTATTCTCTTCCCGACTTCCGCAATGACTGTCAGCATACCTGGGGTGACCCTTGTAAAAAATCCCAGCAAGATCTTATAAGGTTTTTCATGATTTCACATAATTATACAAGAAAACATAAGATAGTAATCTTGTAAAATCTTAACACAGAAATTCTTACAAATTCTTATTTAAGATTTGATAAGATTTGAATAGTTTTGTCAGATCTTGTGAGATCTATCATAACTATAATTCTTGTAAGAATTTGAAAGATCTTAACAATAAGGAATATTTCAGAAAATGTAAGATCATGCCTCACTTAAATCTTGTAGTATCACACCTTTTAAGAGCTAAGATGATCTTGTTAAATTGAAATCTAATACGATCTTACAAAATCTAATAAGTTTATGATCTTGAAGAATCATCCATAATCACACGACACTTAAGATCACTCATTAAGTCATAAAAGATCTTGAAAGATCTTACAAATTGCATGATGTCACAAGAAGTGGTAGACAACCCACAGTAGCCTTTACAATTGTAAAGGCTATCGTGGGTTGTCAATTAAGAAAGTAAAATTTCAACATAATTAAGTCAAAAAGTTAATGAAGTGCACATTAACCTTCACATCATTAAGTAATTCATTAATGCAATGTAAGATCTTGCTCAGATCTTACTGTTACATCCATTTTTCATAAGCTTAAACTTCACGCAAGAACTCAGCTAATATTTTAAAATCTTGATAAAGAAAGATCTCATGATATCTTTCATGTTCTTTTTTTCAAAATCAGGTAAGATCTTGCTGTGATCTTCTAAAAATTTGGTAAGATCTTGAGAAAGATCTTGTAAGATCTTGCTTACATTTTGATAGCAAGATCTAACGCTATCTTACATGATCCTTGTTTCAAAATCAGGTAAAATCTTGTGAAATATTAGCAAGAATCTTGTAAAGAATTTTAAAGAAACTTAACAAGATCTTGCTGGAATTTTTCACAAGGGGACTCCCTCCTCTCTCATATTCAGTCTCAATTAGGCTACACCTTGAGACTGCCGGGATAGGATTAATTAGTTAGTATTTCAAAACATCATGGCCCATCATGGGTCATGACGTTTCTTCAAAATTATGTTCAAAAGCCCATGTTTTCTATCCAAAAAATGGCTCAAAAACCACTCCTAATTTTTAAATACATTTTTTGTAATACGTACATATTGATGTACTTAAGACATACAGATGGTTTGAGCAGATTCCAACTTAGATTTTTTGAGTTATGACAATGTTTAAAAATGGGCCATGCAGTTTTTGAAAAAATCTCTGTACATTGCCCATGATTAAAAAAAAATGGCTCAAAAATTATCCCCAATTTTTGTTACATTTCTTTTACATATTGATGTACTTATACTATGCAGAAAGTTTGGGCAAATTTCTATTAATTTTAGGAGTTACAGTCTTTTGAGAATGTTGTTCATCTTTTGCTAAAATGATATAGACATCGAGTCATTTTTATTTGATCAAATGTAAAAAAACAACAAAAATAATAATGATGATGATGATGATGATAATAAAACTGCCAAAGCTCAAAAAGATAATGCAACCACAATTGGATCTAAAATAATATCACCAATAGCTGAAGAGGGGAGAAAGCTTACAAGCCACATATACACACTTTGCCACTAAATGTACTCAATCTTCATCCTCTTTGTCTCCTGGAACATCATACAATGACCCAATACCATATACAGCAACACTATAAATCCTAAAAATGAACATACACATAAGCCATATGCGGAATGCAAGACAACTTATTGGTTACTGTAGTATTGGTTTTATGCAACAGACCTTTTGCTTTCTGTCATTTTAAATCCTGCTCTTTCTTCAGTTGTCATCTCCTTCAATTGTTCTCTATTGTCTCTAAAAATAACAGTATAATTATTATGAGAGCATATTTATTATAGTGTACTTGTAATAAATGACATCTCCATCAGCATCATACAGTGATGCTTAATTCCATTCCATCTCATTCTCAATATCAAGACGTGATATCTCAACTGGAAATGATCTCAAATACTTTAAAAGGAAAAATAACTGGCTGATAGTGAAATGTCAATGGCTGAACTGTTGCAACAGAAATGGCATCAACAGGAACTCCGCTTAACTCTGAAAGCTAAAGGAAAGAGTCACATAGCATTATTTTATTATACATTCACCTTTTTTTAAGATCTAAGGGACTTATAGTTATAGGTGTGTCTAGAATAACTTCTTCTGTTGGATCAACTGAAAATTCTGATGGACACCATCTTCTAACATACACCTGCATCTGTGTTGGGATGAGCTTCATCTTTTCAGTTTCTATTAGAGTATGAGAATAATACCCTCAGTATTAAAAATACTGACCTTTCAATATTTCCATATAGTCTACATTTCACTACCAACATATATATGAATATCTCTCAATCAACTGATGATCAAGATACACTCTACAAGCAGGTGACCTCCAATTCTTCTTGTGTGATCTCTTTTTACACAATAAGTCAAATGATAGTCACATGATAGCCACATGATGTACTTACTTGTCTAATTTAAGGACACAGTCAATTCTTTGTACTCTTGCTTCTTCCATAATTTTGTTTCTTAAATTCTCTCACTGATGTATTCTTAGCAAATAGCAACAATAGACTCCATCATTAGATTATAAAGAACTGAATTAAAATGGGAACAAAATTATATTTATATCATTATAGCAAAATTGCTATTTGCATAACCTCTGTATTGTTAACATGTAATAAAAATAATTTAATTCTGTACTCTCATACTTGTAATGCCCCAGCTAGTCTTACTACAAATTATAAGGAAGAAAAAAGATCATGCATGATTGAGTGAAGTAGAATAATTACTTTTGATTCAGTAGGTACATGCATGTCCATTAATGAGTCAGTATTTCATATTTCTGCTGATCATATACACCCTATACGCTCAGTAGGTAGTTTTCCAAATTGCAAGACTAATATTGCTAATAAGGGGCATTGGACGCCTTTTCATATTCTGGCAAAATTGAATCCCAGAATGTTTGATAATTATTGTGTAAAGATAAAATAATCAAGTTGAATGTTTCTGACACTAATGGTAATACACCACTACATATTCTTTGTTATTGTCAATTAAAACAGAACATAATATTGTGGGAACATTTATTACATGGACATGATAAGTGATAGGTACATGCATGGGTGGTCTACATTAAAAGAGCTGAGAAAATGATTCCATAGAAACTTTTTCACCTTCATACAGTTTGTAGTGGGAGATAGACTTAGACTAAATCAAATGATGGCAGCCCATTCCAAAGTCTAGGGAGCCTATGGAAGTAGGAGCCAGAATTAAGTTTGAGAGGATGGAGTGAGCCTGTGATGCAACTTGTGATGATAGCCAGTTCTTGAGCTTGCTCGACTAAAGGAGTTATAACTAAGAATATTGAATGAGCCAGTGTAGTTAGGATTAGAGCTATCATGAAGGCTGTGAAGAGCAAAGGAAATATCCAGATATTCAGAGAACATAGCCAGGAAGGAGATTAAGAGGGATCAGGCAAGATTTGTAATCAGAGGTATAATCAGATAATATGTATTTAATAGCTCTTCTCTGGACTCTTTCCATTACACAAAAGTTGGAGATACTGGTCGGACGCCAAACTTGAACTCTGTAAGTCAAGTGGAAAGATACATAAAGCTTTCTCTTGACACTAACACTCAAAAGTAGTGATGATAAGACTACAGATGAGGCTACACTTTTATTTAGTAAGTGTTGGAAAGATTTTAGTAAATCACGTTTCTTTTGATCCAAATATTAAAGATGCCTGTGGTATGAACCCGTTCCACTATTGCAGTAAGTAGCAGCTGCCTGAAAACCTGAATAGTCAACATCTTTTGATTGGGACAAGATAGACTGGTCTAAATTCAGTCCTGAGGAGAGACACAGGCTTGATGTACATGTAGTTCAGTGGTTGTATTATGAATAAATTAAATTTAATACATTAATTACTCAGATCATGCATAATAATTATGCACAATCAATAATGTATGATATTACATAAAACTTAAATCTCACACAATTAATTCAGACACAAAAATTTCCTAACTAGCCCATTAATTACCAGATACAAAAATGTACATGGTTATAATGACCAAAAATTGTAGTAAAGATAAGTCTAAGGATTAAAACATAGAAAGAAGTACAGATCATGACCTCATGCATGCTGAAATGATATTAATATTGTTTGCGTCTATTAGGGTAGCACAAGTACTCTTCTTGTGGAGAATAAAGCATAGGAAATCCTACCAGGTAGACACACATACATGTACATGTATATGTGTTGGTTATAATAAGGTATAAAGGACTTAATTGTAATAGTGCGTATAAATGCACATTTTATACAAGTGAGCTAGTTCCTCCATAACTATTGCTTATACTGTCTCATCAGCATGACTGAGAATGTGGCCTTCTATAGTATATAACATTGATATTTGTCATTTCTCTCCTCCTCCTTTCTCTCTTAGGCCATTAGATCTACTTGTGGATAATTTGATTCTATTTGACGTGCGTTTGGTTGAGTTTCTGGAGGATGATAATCGCATGGTCAATATTCTCTGTTATAACATTATTTGTAATGTTTAAGGCTACTATAGAAAGAAGCTTCATGTCAATGCTCCAAGGTTAGTTCAATTATCCCAATTTCTATAAAAAATCCCTGCATTGTAGGCCATGGTTTTATCTGAAAAATTGCTCCAGAATCATCTCCAATTTTTATTACATTTTCTGATATGTATTGGTGTACTTATGCTGTGTAGAAAGTTTGAGCTGACTCCAACTTCAATTTTTCAAATTACAGCCATTTTAAGAAAATGGCAAAATTTTCCAAAAAATGGCTGCAAAATCACCCCCAATTTTTCTTACATTTTCTGATACATATTGATGTACTTATGCTGTGTAGAAAGTTTGAGCTGATTCCGACTTCAATTTTCAAGTTATGACCATTTTAAAATTGTCAAATTTTAGTATTAACAGCTGGTAGGTGTACACTATAGTCCATTGGTTGTTCCTCTTCTTTCTCTCTCTCCTGTTGTAGGATAGTGTATAGGTTGTTCTTATGAATACATCAAGCTAGTTATGCTCTAGGTTTTATTGGGTATTATTTTAGTGTTATTACTAGTGTTCACTGGACTGGGACTATTGCTATCAGTTAATCCTGACATTATAATTGAGACTGGTGTGACACGGTGTTTTATGGAGTGTACTATGATGTAATAGGATGAAACTGCACTGAGTGCTGACTGCTGATGTCTGTCTGGACTACATGTCAGCAACCATGACAGTAAGAAGACAGATACTAAGGTATGCTCAGCAATTGAATGAGTTTGAATAACTAAACTAATGAGCTGCTGATTGTGAGTAAAATACCGTAATTTGCCTTTTTTTCGTACAAAAATTTTTCGTTTCAGAAAAATTCAAGTGGAAATATTTTCGTCTTCTCATAGTGTACGAAAATTTTTACAGTCTGAAAATTTAGCTTCTCTTGCATATACCTTGTCCTTTACCTGCTGGTAACAAGGCCGCTATAGTAGTGTTTATAATTCTTTGAGATAAGAGATTCTTCAGTGACCTGGCTGTTCCCCGACATTACTAGTATACGGATAGTACTGGAGATGCAACAATGACCAATTTACGGATAATAAACGGAAACATTAAATGGCTACTTTTATCACATGGTGGACCGTTTTATTTTATAACTCAGTAGTGAAGCAACTGATTGAAGTAGAGCAAGCACCAGTGGATAGAGCAAAGTTAGAGCTGCAAGAAGATACCTACTTATCAGGCCTTACCTTAGTCTTTCTTTGATGAATTAGGTCACAAATTTTGGTTGCTCAAAAATTTTCGATTGAAATATTTTCGTCATTTTAGGACCATACGAAAATTTTTCCACAACGAAAAAAAGGCAAATTACGGTAATCTGATTGGTCCATTGCAACATACAGCTACACGTAGCTAGGCTGTGCCTGAGTTATTGACTTATTGTAATGAAGAAGTTAGGTGCTTATGAATGGGACATAGCTATACATGTACTAACCTGTCTATTCTAGCCACTCATCATTCACTTGATTCATTGCACCTTCAATGCCTTTTATGGCTAATAATTGTGTGTTTTAATAAGTATGGCCATTTAAATGATACTGCATTGTAATGCAGTGTTAGTGAGAAAGAATGCAATGAAGTAACATTAGTAGCTACACATCAGAAAGTTTACATTGTTTATATTGATACAAGTATAGCTGAGATGTTCTCCTCAAATGTTGTTATGTACTTGTACATGTAATCAGTCTATCTTCTTAAATTTAGATTCCTTACATAATACCATTTACACCTTGTTTTGACATTGTCATGCCATCGTGTGAATAGTCCATTAATTTTACTCCAACTATCATATCTTAATTTACTCTAGCATTAAATTCTTTGTTTAACACCATTTATGGTTTGTGCCTCATACATATATGTTCACTGAAGTGTTGGAAATATTTGTGACATGACAATTATAATTGATGGGAATTGTGTTGGTGCGGTCATCCTAGTGAGTCTATATATAAGCCAGTATATATCTGAAGCATCACTGGGGGAGTTTATGAGCTAAGAGGATGGCTGATGATGTTACTCTTCAGATTGAAGTGAGTTGCATCGTTAATGCTTAAGCTTTAGCTTATATACTAATAGTCAACGTGTTGCTATATAAAATCTTGTATATAAGCAAAATTTTGCCAAAAAGTCATTAAGCTGTGGTTCTTTTTCTGGTAACATGTTGCATGCAAGATCAAAGCAACCATTATAGCAACAAGTTCTGCCTCCCATTATGCAGTGTATGTACATGTACAGTGCAATAGAAATATGTCGCCAGTAAAGACTCCCCAATTAGACTTTCTTGAATGCATATGCAAAAGGAGATTACGCTACACACCCTTTGGATATATGCCCTTGACATTATCATATGCTCCTTTCCCTCACTCTTCTTTTGCTCTTCTATTTATCTCTATCTCTCTTTTCCATAATAGCTTCCGAGTGGTGGCTCTGAAGTCATTGCTGGTCAGTTGAAAACAGGATACTTTGTGTATTTATTGATATCATATTTATGTATATAGCTGAGGTTGGTGCTACTACTTCTTTTGATTGCTTGGTTTTAAATATTTCTTCTACCCAAGACTTTCCTGATATAGGTAAATTTTATGATAATTTTGTTTTCATTATGAATGATGTGTCAAGTTTTTATGAGAAATATACATGTAGTATTACATGGTCTGCATTCATGCATACTGTTTGTAATTCACTGATCAAATCAGTTAAGTTACTGTGCAGGAGGGAATATAGTAATAGTAATTAAAAATTAAACCCACAAATTAAACCCTAAATTAACATGTTCTTTTGATTCTATAGATGAAAATGGTTGCTTAACACTTCACAAAGCTTGTAAGGATAGTAGCTATGAAGAGGTTCATAAATTATTGATACATAGCAATGATACTTCAATTTTTGCTACTGATAATGACGGACGTACACCACTTCATTATGCTTGTGAAGGGGATGACAAAAGAATTGTCCAGTTTCTTATTCTGAAGTGTGCTGGTTGCCTCGTGTCTGATTTGAATGAAATTGAAGAAGTTAAAATACCTAATGATCCTGATGTTCAGTCTAAAGTTAAAGGGTATATCAATTGCACTGATACTCTTAAAGTAAGAGGCAATTATCATTATTATTATTATTATTATTATTATTATTATTATTATTATTATTATTATTATTATTATTATCATTATTATTATTATCATCATCATCATCATTATTATTATTATTATTATGAAACAAGAGCAAAACCAAGCACAAACAAAAACCAAAGACCTATTATTCAGGGGCGTATCTGAGGGGGGCCTATAGGGGCCTGGGCCCCCCCCATCAATTGTTGTAGATAATAATATTCATTGTTTGTTTTATTACCTACCGCCTAGTAATATAAATTAACCACCTTGTAACAGCAGTAAATGTACAAGAAATGAAAAGTAGGCAGAAACAAAACATTCATTTCATTGTTGAAAATGTAAGATTTTGATGCTTTAAAATATGCAAAATGCTATTTTAGTGCACTATATGAGCGCTAAAAAGGGGTGTGGCCAAATTTTCAGCGCACTTCGCACGCCATTTATCTCTGGGCCCCCATCATTTCCTTCCCAGCTACGCCCCTGCTATTATTATTATTATTATGAACACACACACACAGCTTGCGAAAGCAAGCCAGAAGTCACAAAAATTATCGGTTCACAACAAGTAAACATAGATAATAATTAGTTATTCTACCATGCTTGTTTTGAATTGACCAATCAGATTGCATTATATGAGGTGTCTAAATCACTTATAATACCCCGGGAAAATATTTAGAAACCTCCGGGAAATTATTTAAATACTTCTGCCAAAGTTTGGGAAATTTTAGGAATAAAAATATTAGGTATATTTTTAGGTATATCATCACTAGCTACTGCTGTTTTTGTTTGTAATAATAATATTATTGAGGAAACGTCTTCAACGTTCAAACTTCAAACGTTCATCAACACCAGCTTGAAATAGTCTAGTAGCAGCAGTCACGCCGCGAAGTGAGTGGTTTGTTTGTAACCATCGATTCCCCAGTTGCTGCAGCAAACATTTTAAACAGTATATATTTCTCCATTAAGAAGAGTGATCTGGTTGGAGCTTCTCCAAATCTTTCATTCTTTCCTTGCACCAGTCATTCAGAATATTTTCTACCCATTGTATTGCTTTTTTAGTTGTGCATGGCGCACAGTGCTGTTGTGCATCTTTAAATCCTTGTCCGTTGCGAAACAAGATGGTATAGCACTAATGAAGTAGGCGGGGCAGTCATAAAATGATGAGATAGGCGTTTCCAGAGCTATCAATGGCGGCTGTGTTAGTCGCATCTTTTGAGAACAGACGAGCATGTCTACCTAGTTGCTTTTCCATTCTAGTGCGTGACTTAAAATGAATTGGTTGCTAATGGTAAGGATTTTTATACTTTTTGTGTATCCTAGCTACAAGAAATGCTTCTACCATGCCTAGTTGTAATTGACCAATCAGATTGCTTGGTTGTAGGTTCATAAATAACTAACTTACCTCTGATTTCCCGGAAGGTTGAATAAGTAGCCCGGGAGGTTGAATAAGTAAATTCCCCGGGAGATTGAATAAATAATTTGCTAACTGTTGCTAAGTAAACTGTTTATTTTAGTACATGGTAGAAGTTGGTTATACAACTCTGTGTCAGTATCTATGGCCTTATCATACCTCGGGCCTGCGGCCCTCGGTATGATAAATGCCATAGATACCTCCACCTCGTTGTATAACCTTTACTTATTATTATTATTATTATTATTTAGGATACACCACTTAATATTGCCTGTTTTAAAGGACATACAGAAATAGTTAAACTACTACTGGAGCATGGAGCTGATTTTAATGTCACTAATAATAAGGGACAGGGAGTAAGAGAAATAGCATTGACACAATGACATAGTATTATTATTGCTATGTAGTGTACACCACTTGCTAGTGCCTGTATAGAAGGACATACAGAAATAGTTAAACTACTACTGGAGCATGGAGCTAATGTCAATATCACTAATAATAAAGCAGTAAGAGAAATAGCATTGACATAGTATTGTTGTTATTATTACTACATGATGTAGCGTACACCACTTGGTATTGCCTGTGTACAAGGGCATACGGAAGTAGTTAAACTACTACTGAAGCATAAAGCTGATTTCAATGATGTCACTGATGATAATGGAGTAAGAGAAATAGTATTGACATTACTAGTCTATTATAATTATGTAGAATACACCACTTAGTAATGCCTGTAAACCAGGACATATGGAAATAGTTGAACTACTACTGGAGCATGGAGCTAATTCCAATGTCACTAATAATAAGGGAGTAAGAGAAATAGTATTGACAATTATATACGTGTAGTATACACCACTTAGTATTGCCTGTTATAAAGGACATACAGAAATAGTGAAACTACTATTAGAGCAAAAAGATACTGATGTTACTATATGTAATAAAAGCAATAGCAATGTTCTAGATGTTGCTGTAATCCATGGACAGAAGTTAGTATTATGATTCATTGATTATGTTTTTGTCATACAGTATGTTTAGTATAAGTTATTTCTAATCTAGAGATGCTGCAATGGCTATAGTCAAAAGTGATAAGTGGGAGAATGCATTACGTAGTTATAAAGTTGTGAATAGAATTAATGATGTTGGAATACTTAGGAGGACATTACATTTAATCATATTAATCATATGTTGTTGTTGCATAAGGAAGCAAAAGCAAAAGTAAATTAAACTTCTAGTCAGGCTTGGGGCGAGTACTTTGGTACTTGTACTTAAGCATGCTTAAGCACAAGTTTGAAAGTACTCGGTATTTACTCAAGTACTTTTGAACAAAAATTACAAATACTCGTACTGTACTTAAATACTAGTATGTTTTTAGTGCTTACAAGTACTTTGAAGTACATTTTTAGATGCAATGCTAATGTGTTGATATAATAAATACTAGCTAGTGTAAACCACATATATTTACCTCCTGTGGGTCCCATACTATGACACTGGTCAGTTTGGATTTGAAAAGTTCATAAGATGTAATAACCATCTGATTTAATTTATTAATTTAAAAATTAACTTATTAATTATTTGGGTGTGGTCAAGTGCTTAAGTAGTACTTAAGCACTGCAATAGAGTACTCGTACTCATACTGAATACAATTGTAAAAATGAGGGATTTGTACTCGTACTCATTTTAAAAATCTAACAGGTACTTGTAATGTACTTAAATACTTTTTAAAGTACTTCGCCCCAAGCCTGCTTCTAGTGAATTACAGTGATGTCTCTAATGACAGTCATGATTATGGAAATAAAGTTAAACCCGTAAAACATTTCACAACACCAATGAGAAGGATAATAAAGAAGATGCCAGGTTAATATACATTATGATATGAGTAATATGTTCTATATTACACAGTTCATCATTAATTTTATTCCTGTTTAGATGTAGCTAAAGTTGTTTTTGATCGCTGCTGTGAGACAAAAAAATCACCATATGATGAAGGTTATGAGATTACTTATAATTATGAATTTATTGAGGATTTTGATCTGTAAGAATAATACTAAATAAATGATTCTGTTATTTGTACTACCTGGTATATGTAATGACAGACAGACACTAGAAGGAGATCGGTCTAGTGACTCAACTATGCAAAACGTGAATGAGGATAATGATGATCAGTCTGATGCTAAGAGATCAGATAAAAAATGGCCTCCAAAAGCAAAACACTCTAGTCAAAATCATTGTCTTACTATTCTTGTGAGTCATTATTAATTAATAATAATTAGTTAGAGCAATATTATTATTATTCATAGGCTAATTCACCAAGTGCAGATTTATTAAAGCATCCATTGGCTGCTACACTTCTTGATCAAAAATGGAATAAATATGGACGAATAGTCTATTACACTAATTTGATATTTTATTTTTTATTTGTCATTTTACTGACATCATATGCTCTCACTGTCCATCCTCCAAATTCAAACATATGTAAGCTATTGTAAGTAGTTTATTAATTGTACTATTCATAATAGGTTTGGAGGTATTTGGAAATGATACTGAAACAGTTATTGAAGGATCTGGAAATTACGCTTACTCAGTTATTGGTTGCTCAGGTAAGTGATTATATTCATGTGATCATCATGTGACTATCATTTGTGTTTAGAGGGACGCTTTACATATGTCTCTATTGTTCGTGCATTTATGATTGTTTATCCTATAGTCATGTTACTACGGGAATTAGCTCAGGTCATTCAGCTCAGCTTAGAGTATTTTACCAGTTTTGTTAACTTCATTGAAGTCTCACTGTTTATTTCTACAATAATATTTGCATCAGTACGTAGTGACCAGTGCTATTGTACTCGTCCATGGCAGTGGCAGGTTGGAGTGATTGCTGTATTCCTCAGTTGGATTGCACTCATAGTATCTATAAGGAAGCTACCAGTAGTTGGAATATATGTGGTCATGTTTATTAAGATTTTTAACAACTTTATCAAGGTTGTCATCCTTGCCTTACTATTAATCTCAGCCTTTGCAATTCCTTTTTATATGATGTTTTATGATCCTCAAGATAGAACAGAAGGAATTGTAAGATTTACTAAAATCCAAAAGTATCACCTCTCTTCTCTTTTTATAGCGTACTCCATTTATCACTCCATGGAGGACAATTATTAAAACAATAACAATGACAATGGGAGAATATGAAATGGATTCAATATTGCGACAGAATAATCAAAGGATTGACCCTGATGTACAGTATCCTGTGGTTACATTTTCATTAATAATTGTGTTTGTGGTATTAATGCCAATTCTATTCCTTAATTTATTGGTATGTTTATAGAATATTAATTCCGCTCTTTGACCAACTCATTTTATATAGACCAGTTTAGCTGTTGGTGACACTGAAGAAATACGAAAATCAGCTGATGCATACAGACGCACTCTGAGGGTAAGAACTAAGAACTGATTATTATACAATGTTATAACTGCTTACAGGTTGATTTTACACTACCTACTGAAGATTTTCTAAGAAGTATTGCAAGAAAACTTCCAGAAAAATTGAAAAATGTGAAGTCGTGGATAAAGAGTCTAGTCACAGTTGAACAAAAACATAAAGTAAATCCAAACAAGAAAAAGAAAGGCATAGCAAGTGCTATTAGTAAGATTGAAGAATATTTTTCAACTGACACTGAGGTAAGTGATAAACAGCCAATAAACCTGCATGTATTGTATTATTTCAATTCAGGAAAATGTAGATGAAGTGAAGAATAAGAGCAAACCATTATCTGAGGAAATGAAGGACCTACGCAGTGCAATGGATCAGTTGTTAGCTATTGCTGAATGTATGAGAAAAGAAATGCAAGGAGAAAGAGGAGGAGGATTAGCAGGGGAAGGAGAAGTAAGAGGATTACAGGAGCAAACTAGAAGAAAGAAGAGTGATAAAGAATAAAGATTTGAATAAAATTTAAATTTTATTGTGTGACATTATACTAGATTCATAATGTTGATTGAACCTCTTCTTTATTTTATTTTTGTGTGTCCCTTTTCACTCACTTTATAGGTAGCTTGTTTTGTGCGTCCTTTTTTGCTAACATTTATCATAAATATGCATTTATGCTATTAGTGAAAATCATGGAAATACCCACGTGACTACACGTGATCTATTATAATTATAAGTTAAATTAATGGATTGAAGGTGTGGCATTACTGGCAGCTCGCTTGCAAACTATCGAGATGAAGATATTGGTTCAAAGAGTAACATCAGCGAGCGTCACTGGTGAGTGAGCTTTTCACCTCTTATGATTTATATTTTATACATGTAGTTGATGGGAAGGTTATAAGTTCTATTGGGAAAGGAGTTTGTGTTTTACTGGGAATATCACGTAAAGATACATCTCAAGAGCTAGAATGGACGTATGCAATAAATTTACAATAGTGAAAGAGCTGTCTCAGTTTTTGTTGTGTTGGGAACTGACGAGATGAGGGACAAGCTAAAGTGCTAAACAAAAGAATACACAATGACCACTCCCATTGCAATTTTTATATGGCCTGGGTCATTGGCGGCGGAACAGGGGAGCTGAGGGGCTAAAGCCCCCTCCCAATCTTGAAACAGAAGGGGTAGAGCCCCCCAAGAATTCTCTGCAACCTTGAATAAAACTAACTTTTATCAGTAAAACTAGACCTGCAGTCATCATTTCTTCATTTTATTCAGAGAAAAAGACAAAAAACCAGTCTAAACCCAACAACAAAAAATAGTAGCCGTTTTTGCATAAGACCACACCCATTTTAATGAAATTATTGGTGTTCAGCCCCCCAAAATAAATTATGTTCCGCCGCCTATGGCCTGGGTGCGGGTGCTAGGTCTAGTAATTCCACCACTCTTAATTTTGGAAAGGTGCTGGGTGCTGCTGGTTGAGTAATTAAAAAAAGAGTTCCAAATAGCAGTTCGATTTGTCCGTTTAGCAATTTACAATTACAGTACAAAATCAATTTTTTTTCTGATTGATAGGGTTCGTAAGCTTCTAAACTTAAGAATATTTCAAGACCCTGGTACTAATAAGCAATGGGAGAAAAGTGTTGTTGATCTGGGACTAGAAATTTTGTGTGTGAGCCAGGTAATGCAACTTAATAAATATTAATTTATGAAAGATAATTTTTTTGTTTTTAGTTTACATTGTGTCATGTGCTAAAAGGGAATAAGCCAGATTTCCATAATGCCATGAAAGCAGAACATTCCTCTGAAATGTATCGGGAATTTCTTGCATTACTTGGATCTAATTATAATCCAGATTTAATTAAAGGTCATTACATAGACTTAATTGTTTGCAATACTAAAAATGGCTTTTATCTTATAGGTGGTGAATTTGGTGCTTACATGAATGTACGAATTGAAAATGATGGACCTGTTACTCTTGACATAGAATCACCTTCATTTCCACCACCAAAAGAAGTAAGAAAAATTTACTTTATGCAGCAAGAGGAATAGCATCGTATACAGTGTCAAATTTTCGTCAAGAAAATTTTTGTTAAAATCTTTTTTTCTCTAGTATTTTCAACTATTAGTCCGTAAAAATTTTATCATTTTATCCACAATCCACATGCATGTACTATAAAATGTGGAAGTACAGGATTTCCCACAAAGCTATACAATGTACATGTAAGCTAAACAGCAAGCTTCATGAGCTGACAAGCACTACAATGCAGTACATGTTATTGGAGCATCTTTAAAAATTCAAAAAAATACAATTTTCTCTTCTAGTTATTTTGACAAAATTCGACCAAAGGGTGTTCAGCCCAATTTTTGAGCATTTTCATAATAATTGTAAAGTCCAAATTTGATCTGAATCAGCTCAAAGTTAATACACGACATAAGGACATGTATATGCATCTGAAAAAATTATAAAAATGGATAATTCTCTCCTTGCCATTTTTGACCAAAGGCTTTGGTCATTGGACCAATTTTGGAGCAACTTCAAAAAAATTAATCCAATTTTGATCACGATCAGCTCAAATTTTCTAGACAACTAACATGTATAATAGGAAAAAATAAATTCTTTCCTAGTAATTTTTGTCAAAATATCCTGTGCTAAATTAACAGGGTCATTGGCCCCAACTTTTGAGCAATTATATACTGACAAGAAATTGCATGAGTACTATGCCAAAATCCTGCTGGAAACATTCATCAATCAAAACAACCTTTGGAAATGTGTATGATGATAATTTGAATCCAGCAGTTATACACAAGATTCAAAATACTACATGTATGTATTTACATGAACATTTTACACCACAGAGAAAACCACAAGGTTCAAGTGCGTCGCAAGAGAAAGACAAGGCAAATGAAGAACACAAACAAACAGATGACAGTTAGAAATTAAAATGACATAAATTAAATTAATTGGAAGAAATGTTATTGATAACTTTAGCAACTTTGCGTTTTTCACGTTTACCAGTCACAGAGCACTGGTACTCACACCAGCTAACAGGAATCATGCGACCACCATGACACAATTTCCTAGCTAAGATCACTCCTAATTCACTCTCTGCTGTTGTCAGTACGTAAGCTTGTCCTTCTCCTAAACCCAGAACTCGAGCTTGCACAATGTCGCAAGGTCTGAAACTTTGAAAAAGAGATACTTTGTCCTTCTCAGATGCTCTGACTTCCTCTCTTCTAATAATACCCATCAGTGGTTCCTTAAGGACTTGAGAGCCAACAGAAATTATTTCAACTTTAGCAGATATCTGACTAACAGAAAGTACACGACATAATACTATGTTTCCTTTCTCTGGACACATGAATGGAGGGACCAATGGCTTGACAGTACTCTTGCTATCAGTCACTTTTCCACAGATGCTCGAGTATGTTCCACCATCCCGTACATAGACACCTGTTCTGTTGTTAGCGGAGTCACTATTCGGAGGCAGTTTATCACCAGGAAGTACAAAAGGAGTTGAAGTCAATGGCGTGTCTTTACTAGTCACAGCCATGTTTGTCCACGTGATCAAAAATACGGATGTTTACGGAAATTTACAGCTGAGCAGAATGTTGTCATGGCAACAAACTTAAGGTTTGATGGCGACTCGTACAGTGGAGGAAGGCACACCACGACATTACCCTTGGTAACTGAACAACCATACTAAAAACTAACCAACCTGATGTATAGGTATAAAGAGCGACTTCAGTGGAAATATTTAGCTAACCAACAAAGGCAGCTAAACACTCTCACTTCTCACAGATGGCGTTTCTTATCTTCAAGCTGCAGTAACGATGCTAAGTTCCAAAAGAAGGTACAGGGAAATTTAAGGTTTATTGTACTCAGTTGTGTACGTGTGACATGTCAAATTAATTTCCATTATAGTTTAGCAACCAAAACATGAGTAGCATGCAATGTAGATTGACCATTATGTTTCTTAACATAATATCATACTGAATTCTGCTGTAGATATAAATTTTTGTGTGTTTATTCTAATAGAAACCACCACTGAAACTTCCATTGATTGACCCAGATGTTTCATCACTCACCTGTATCAAAACACCCTATGATCCTGATGCTGTCAGATTAGTTAAAGATCCTTCCCAATATAGCAAGCAAGTATAGCATGCATTTACTTTTTCTTCATCAAAATTATACATGAGCTTTGTGATTTATTCAAGTGAATGTGTATACGCATACTTATTATGTACCATGTGTACAGGACAAATCCTGGGCAGAAAGCAAGACGGGACAGAATAGAAAACATTGAAAAAGATTTGATTGAAGAGTATAACAGGCAAAGAATGTCAAGTGATGAAGATGATGTTTTTCCATTACCAATTGATCCATTTGTCAGAGTAAGTCATATTACCATTGATGCAAACTTTTTTACTTTAAGTACATGTATGTGTATTATGCTACCTGTATGCAGAAATTTTTATTTTCTGCATGGGATTAAATTTGATTGTATGTACACTTAATAGACCCACTGTCTTTGACCATTTACTTGAAAGCTCAAAATTGAGTACATATACATGTACATGTATGTATGTACAAAATACACATGTATAGACATATGCATGTACTTTATACTTTGTGCTGTTTGTGAATCAATACCGTATAGCTGGAAATTTTGGAGGGGATTAAATTTGACGAATTTGGCGTTTTAATAACCATTCGCCAAAATACAAATCTGCCATTTTGAGCCGTTATACGCATGCTCAATGGCATGTGACCACAAATTCGCCAAATAAAAAATCAGCCAATCACCAAAGTTTAGCAATTCGCCAAATTTTAGCCCCTCCAAAATTTCCCGCTATACAGTATATACATGTACAATGTACCTTCAAATGTGCATAAGTTTAAAGTATATGTAGTGATGATTAATTGTGATTGCAATCAGTTCAACCATGCTGCACGACCACAACAAAAGAACATGCACCAAAAATAACAAGAAAAAAATCCTTTATTTACATGTACATGTGTATAATTTTTCTGTTACATATTCTTATCTTGTGTATCAATTTGAACTGATTTTGATCTAAATAGATTTTTTAATAAATAATTTTAAAAATTAATCTAAATCTATGTACATATACATGTACATGTACTATTGTAGTGCTTGTCAGATGTAGCATTACTTTTAGCTCACTTCGCATTCTTTGTGGTAACCTTGATACTCTAGTATAATACTTGGTGCCATAATCAATAAAAGCAATTAAATGCACATAACTTCAATGATTAATGTGATGTATTTACTGTATTATACCGGTAGGTGACTGATACTGATACTGTCTCGCTCTCATCAGATGATAAGATTGATAATGATTCAGACGGTGACTCTCAACAGCAAAAGTTAGTGTATATGATTGAGTCATATATTATACATGTATACAACATGTACATATACATGTATATCTACATGTTTTAAGTGTCACATAAGGATATACACGTTTTAAGGTGTATCAGCTTTTAACAATACCATTTGATTTATTGCCAGTGAAATTTTAAAAAAAATTGACTAAATTAATTTGGTACATGTACATGTACATGTTGATTGGCTCGCTTTTCTAAAAATTAATTTGTCCATGCCAAAAAATTTCACTACATGATAATGATACTGATTTTATGAAAACAGTAAAATGTGTTGCATTATATGCTTGTTGGATGCTTTGCATCATTATAAATGATAAGATATGACTGTTTGCTTCACCTTTTGGATTTGACAAAAGTGAACCAGTTGGCAGACAAAAATAATGTTGGCTTTGGCATTGCTAAAAGTCAAGAAAGAAATGCAGTAAAATTACCAAAGTATCCAAGAACATGCATGCACTAAGTTCTAAGCTCTTACAGCATCGACATGTACATGTACATGTACATGTAAAATAAGAAAATCTAGCTTTGGGCATCTGCTACATCAAAAATATTAACATTCTAATCCTACATGTACACAACATTTGAACAAGCACTATAACTGTACATTGCATGTGTATTAGAAAATATATTAAAAATAACAAAAATTCTCTCGTAGACATTAAAAAATACACAGTATATACATGTTGTTTATTGCTTTATATTGTACATGTAGTTCCCTACCTCAGGACAAGATATACAGATGGCCTTTATTGAAGAGCAAAGAAGAAAAGGCAGAGGAAGAGCTAGAATTAGCTAGGAAACGTGCTGTTTCTCCAACCCAAGAAGCACAAGTTAATAGTGTCACTCATGAACTAATAGAATGGTCAAAGAATTTGGTAATACAATAATGCATACATACAGTATATTTATATGTACCTTTTCATGTACATGTACATTATATTTACAATTATGGACTTATTTTGAATGTAGGGTGATGAAAAGGAGTATATTGATGAAGCAACCATCAAAAGACTATTTGCCAGTGACTACGAAGCTAAAGTAAATCATTATACATGATACATCTAACTGTTATTGTCTTATTGTTTATTTTCAGCCTGTCCTAACAGCTCCTATACATGTTATTGAGTTAAAGAATATTCCTCACGAGCTTAGAACAGACTCTCGAGGTCACACTGGTTCATCATACAGAGCACTATCAGCCGTTGAAAGGCTAAAATTAATAGTCAGTTGAAGTATTATTATTATATTAATGATTGTACATGTATGTGCATAACACACATACACACATACATGTACACGTAGTACAATGTACATGTATACTTTATTCTATTATGTATGGACATTCTCACATTCATGTATTTAGTAGTGAAACTCAGAAACATTGGATAATTGTATTTACATGTACATGTATGTAGGAATCCTCCCCTCTATCAAAAAGTGTTCGTTATAAGTATGGAGCATGGTACCTGAGTCCTTCACTGTGGAAACTACGTCCATGGAGTGAAGTATGTGACAATAATTATATTAACAACGTACATGTACATGTACATGTAATGAATGTATATTTTCAGTCTAGTGTTGTTTATTTACAATACCTAGTGTACATGTAAAACTAAAAGCAATGCGAAACTAAAATTAATTTCCTGTGTTTAACAATAATGACTAATGAAGCTACTATATTGTTTAAGTACATGTACAGTGTATAGCTAAAACTACTGCAATAAAAAATTACCAGATATTGTTACAGTCAGCTAAGCCTAAGACGTGTAACTTCTGTAGTAGGAGTAAGATAAACATGTGCATGTACATTTAATTGACATGTGTTTCTATTCCTAACTAGAAATAATAAAACACTAATTGTTACTGATTTTAACTTTGCATTTCAAAAAAATTATTACTTATAGCATTAAAACTTCAATATTGTCTGCTACATACTGTACAGTTGCTTGATATAAAGAACTGTGTATATTATTTTGTGTACTAGTTTGGTTATGCCCCAAACTAAATGCACAATGTATAGTGAATATAGTACATGTATACCTATCCAAACATTGTATACCTGATCACTTTATAGCCATTAGAAGATCCTAAAGTTGTCAAGAAGAGGGAAGAGATGGAAACCAGAATGAAGAATGAATCACTTGTAAGTATATACATGTATTTTGAAATGTGAATCTTATGGCACATATGTACAAGTATCGAATAAAAATTATCTGCTTTCCTCTATGCTCTGCTGTAATTTTTTTATACTCAAAGGAACACTGTGTACATGTATATGGCTTACACTAGCATGTACATATACATATGTACATCCACTTTAGTTGCTGAGAGAGAGAGAGGATTAAAATGCCTTGTCAAAATCAATAGTCATTTGCAAATTAATCCTTTAATCATTATTGCTAAATTTAATACTTACATGTACATGTAGTACATGCTATGACCATCTACATGTACATGTACATGTATGTCACTTTGTAAATTATACATATAATGTCAATAGAAAATGTTTGTATTTCAGGATGCAGTTTTATCTGAGACACATGGGGCATTAGCATTCAGAAACTTTATCACAAATAAATATAAAGAAGTCCATCCAGAGGTACATTAAGTACATGTGTGACACACCTTTGTCATAACTATTCTATTACTATAGTTCAAAGGGTTACATGTACCAGCACATAAAAGGAACTGATGACATGATAACCAGCACATTCTCTCCCATTGTTTTGAAATTTTTATCACAAAATGACTGAATTGTAATAATTATTTTGCCAAAGGACATATAATAATAAATAATAATATTAATTCAAACAATGTTATTAATTAAATTGGTACTACTTGGTAGTCTGTAAGTTAATTTCAATAATTTATTAGTCTGACTGGATATATCTGGACTCTTAATTGGTTTGCATTCTTCAAACGGGCTCCATAATTTGAACATAAAAAATCTTACCAGCAATGCAAGGAACACTCCTCCCAGCACATCAATGAAATAATGATGAGTCGAATACATTGCAGCCAGTGCTATCCACACAACATGTGTAAATCCCACTTTCCAACCACCCCACGGATGATTCAGGAACACGACCATCGGTATTGCAACATGTAGTGAGGGAAAGGCACCAAACGTTACGGGAGACTTTGAATATAGTCCGTGAAAAACAGAAACACCCATCAAATTGTCAAGCCTGTGGAAGCCTGCTTCACAAGGCCCAAGATACACAATCTGATGATTTCTGCCATAGACTGCACTGTCAGCATACCATGGAGGAGCAGTGGGGAAGGTCACTTGGACAATGGACGCAAGAAAATTGACCCACCCAGCACACCAAAGGAAAGGATAGACAGCACCGCGGCGGTTCGGGTGTAAAATTAGGAAAAAGGCAAATAGGGCGGGTAGTGGGAAATGGAGAAGGTAGGGGACAGAAGCGAGGAAGTCAAAAATAGGATTTGCTAATTGGGAGAGGACAGAGTGAACCTGTACAAAGAAGATAGTTTTCTCTATCCGCCCGAGTGTATCGATATGAGGGTGAGAGACCTTGTCTAGACCAGTTATTGATCGTATCTCGTTATAAAATCGAAATACGAGTAGGTAGCAGGTAAAGGGAAGGAAAGAGAATACCAGCTTCTTGTATTCTATGGTGGATAGAATATCTCTGATTCGACCTGGAAAATCGCTGCATATTTTTGATAGCATTGCCTGGAAAGTCAGAAGAAAGGAAAATAATTACAATACTGCTAGAACCCTACTTTTATTCTCAATAATAAAACCCACCTTTCTAACTATAATTTCATAATAACTTGAAAAAATCCCTCTACAACTAGACTCCAATAGACTGCAGTGATCAGTGAGCTACAGTGAGATTAGTCAGTCAATAAACCACTTGATAATCAGTAACTTACAGTCTTCTTGTACTTGTACTCATTGATATAAGACATATCAAGAGCAAGAGGGCACCCTACCGATTGATCTCATATTGACATTACCGTGTTTACGTCATGTGCCCCTCCCTAGACCCGCCCATGTGTGCCTCCCATTAGACAACAATGGCTGTGTATGCATGGACAGTTTGTGCTTGCTTATCACTCTTAATAGGCGGATATTACATGAAGAAATCAGGCCTCCTCTTCAAATTGGGTTTTCCTATAGGGTGAGAAGAATGTTGTATTCTTTTCTATGTACTAATTTGATGGGATTTCGAATTTTAGTTATTTTTTGTACGCTAAGACATCTCTTGGCTATTTTTATCATCAAAAACGAGTCAAGAAGAGACCAGCTTCATCGGCACCTCATTCTAAAGTTGAGCCAGTAGCAGTTGATGGTAAGTTGATTGGATTGGGAATTTTGAATGAGCATACGATTTTGTGTTAAGAAAGCAAATTTTACATTATGCGGAATTTAATTTTGGTGGTATAGGCATGAGCTATTGATACACACTCTGTGGGAATTAAATAGTGTTTTTGCAATAATCACTGAATGTCAAGTTACATGTAAATTCTAAACAAATATTTTTAACTATTATGTGAGGTAACATCTTAATATGACTTTTAATTCCAGGTACTAAATTTAGCAATTGTAGCACATGATAGATTTTTCAGATATGAATAATTGCAACTAGGTACATGTAATAGCTACATGTACATGACGTACATGTAATTATTAATTGCACTTATTAATAATTTGCAATTTACCCAAAATTTAAAGTCACTTAAAATAATTTAAAAATAGTTTTTTTTCATTTTGACTCCAGGGATCAGTCAGTTACTATTGTATTTATTAGATAAGTTACTTCTATGCATTTTTACGTAAGATTAACTCTTCTTTTGATATTCATATAGATTCCATCGTTATTTATCCTGTACCATATTTGGAGGACAATTATGCATACTTAGTAGTTAATGAAAAGACTAAACGAGCTGTAGCAGTAGATCCTGCTCATCATGCTGTCTTATTGGTAGGTTGTAGTTTATAATAAAATATTACAATTTTTATATGGTGCATGTAGGGTGCCTTGGAGAAGTATGGTGTGACACTAGTTGGTGTTTTGGTGACGCACAAGCACTGGTGAGTTAGTTATCATTAGCAGTCAGTTTTTAATGCATGATATGAGAGGATTGTGAGTAGTGCTGGGCAACAGTATTGATATATGTGATGGTTGCGATATTAAAAATAGTAGCACTATCACGCAGCACTAATTGTGAGCCCTTTTTGTGTAGACTTTTTGGTAAACAAACTGCAGTATAGAACCCAGCTTTTTATAATGCATGTATGTACAGGTGCATATATTCTTATGTACTGTAATTTTAAGATTTTTCATCAGTCATCACTGTTTTGGCGTATACAAATGTATAAGGAATTTTTTAGCACAATTTAATTTATAAATAATTTAATTACGATGTTTAAGCGAAGCAAATTATTTTTTGTCAAGTTTAGAAAGAGTGTCATAGCATGTAATGCATGGTGAGAAGTTACTAAGATATATGTACATGTACTGCTTACCTACCATTCAGTTGCAATTCAGGACAAATTTAGAGAGCCCTGATGAATTAGAATATGTGTTGTTTGGTGAACAATAATTAAACCACTTTAGGCATTTTTCAGTTTGAGCATTGAATTTTTGCAAAAAATTACAAGTATTGTTTGGATAGATAAGTAAAATTAATGAGTCTATGATTTTGCATGAGTAATAGTCACATATTCATTAGTTTTTGATATTAATTTTGTGATAGGGATCATGCTGGTGGAAATTATGAGCTAAGAAAGACATTTCCTCATGTTCCTATATATGGTGGACGTAAAGATCTACCAGCTGGTACAACTCAGTAAGTGTGCAATCATTAGTGGGTTGGAATTATCAGTATATTGTTTTAGATAAAATTTTTTCATGCATGCCAGCAGACCTGGGGTCAAATTTAAAACCTTAATTACAATTACACATTCATTTACACTCCTTTTATGAAATAGACTTAATTAGAATTTCAAAATTTACAGTAATTATATGCTATTTTGATGTTTTTTGTATGAAACAGAACCATAGCTTACTTTTAAAATGCAGTTTTAAAAATTCACCCAGGGCAGATATCTTGGGACTTAGTTCTTGTTTACAGGTTTTCCCACAAAGTGTACTAAGTGACCTTTTGGAGTATAATTATAATAAATTAAATTTTGATCAGAATCAGTTCAAAATAGACATACATGTACAACATCAGAACAAGTATACGTATCAGAAAGAATTTAAAATTGGAGAATTTCCTCCTAGCCGTTTTAGATAAAATAAATAGGCCCAAGACTGTGTCTTATTAGTAATGCAGTAGCGTTACTAAGTAGAATTCACCCCATAGTACACAGTCTCAGCCTCAGGCCAAATTTTTGAGCAACTTTTAGAATTCATTTTGATCAGAATTAACTCAAGCTACAGATGTATAACATCAGAACATTTACATAATTGAGAATTTTGTCCTAGCAATTTTTCACAAAATATGTGTATATGTATAAAAACCATGATTGAGGCTTTTTAGTGTGTACTGAGCAAGCTAAACAGCACACCCCTTGAGCTTGCAAGCACTATACTGGGAAACTGTGATCGTCACACTTTCAGTTTTACATGTGTACAGTGTATGTACTTATGATCATGTAATGTAGTGATTGACACTTCATTTGTATTGGTTTGGTATTCAGTAGTAATACCCTATGACAACTCAATTTTGATAAAAATTAAATTACAATTAGGATATGTAGTTGTGTACACGTAATTTGTAATTGTCATTGAGCCTCTAATAATCACAATTACAACTGTATTTGACCCCAGGTCTACCTCAAGGTTACTTTTAAATGCGGGTACTATTAATTGCGAATTTTGCGTTTGAGCTAAAAATCGCAATTATTAATACGCACAATTATTAATAATGACTTCATGATGCCATATAACTAATAGTAATAATTACTTAATCCTAATGCCAGCAAAATCTACCTTGTGCTAAAATTGCAAAAATTTAGTACCCGCAATTAAAAGTCACTCTAAGGTATATGTCAGCCTTTAGGTAGTTATTTAGCATTGGGGAAAATGAGCTTTAACTTCTTTATTTAATAATTAATTTGTATATTCATGTTATTTGTGTCATACATGTAGTTCTCATTAGGCTGCACTTTAGTAATAATGTTTTTAACCAAACCATCTTTTGCACAGCACACATACATGTACATGTACATGTATATTAAATAGGTATACATGTGTTAGGCTCAAGGTTGATTCACAAAATTAATGTTGACTTAAGGTCAACATTTACGTAACATGAGAATAGAGATAAAGCTACATACACATGTAGGTTTACATTTGACGAAATGGTCAAAAAGTGTGTGGGCGATTTGACCTTTTGACACAAAAACACTTTGAAGTTGACGCGAAATTGGTTAAATTTTAATTTTGTGTTCATTTGCATTGTTTTTTATGGCGAGTGTAAACCAGTCTTTACTCTCTATTCTTACCTTACGTAAACGGTGGCCATTGGTTTATATAGCACTTCCCATCTTAACATAGCCTTACGTTAAGTTAATTTTGCAGTGTGAATCAGTCTTAAAGCTTGTTGTACATAATTCTGGGGAGAGTGTTGAGTTTACATGTAAAGATAATTGAAAAGCTTTATTGGTCACCAATGAGGCTACATTTAAATGATGTAATTATGTACATGTACATTATTTTATTATAGTTTTGTTGATCCTGGTGTTGATATTTTCATTGAAGAAATGAATTTTCATGCTATTTGGACACCAGGCCACACTGTCGGTATGTTCATAAAAAGTAATTACATGTACATGTATGTTAATGAAAGTTTTAATTTAAGGTCACATTGTGTACTTTCTAAAGTCCACTACACCTCCTTGTCTTTTTAGTGGTGATCACTTATTTATTGGTGGCTGTGGTAAGTACTTGTATATACATGTATGTAATACTATGTATGTCTTATTTGTTAACTTATTGTTAGGGAAAATATTTGAAGATAACCCTGAGGTTATGTTTCAGTCATTGCAAGCTATAAAAGAATTGCCATCTGATACTTTGATATTTCCTGGTAAGTAAAAGCATTATGTACTCTTAGTCTCTTAGGGAGGGGAAAGGTGGAATACAATGTAGCTTAAAGAAAGGTTTTGGCTTTTACAATACATGACGAAATGTACATGTAGGTTTGCATTTCTCCCGAAATGGATTTGCTATTGGTGGTGTCTCTGTTATTTCTGTATCTGTCTAATAGCAGAATTAAAATGTAGCTGTGGTATATGTGTATGTTATAACCTACATATAACATTGGTTACAAATTTTTGTTTGCCAATTATTACGAGTTTTTATTGGAATTACTTACATTTCTTATCTTTTTTATTAGGTCATGAGTACAGCTGGTCAAATTTGCAGTTTGCTCTTATTTTTGATCCACATAATGTTAATGTCCAGGTAATGCTTCTGAAATCATGCTGGTACATGTAATTTTGTGTGTTTAGTTTTCTTGTATTTGCATTTAAAAAACTACATCTTTAGACTTATTTGCAAAAGTCACCTTTTATATTTTTTATACACTATTTAACTACTGTATTCTCATTGTTATTATAGAAGAAATTAGACAATATAAAAAAGTTAAGACTCAAACGCCAGGCAACTGTAAGTAGAGAGCAGTTGGAAAGCAGGGTTGATAGTACTTGGTTGAAAACATTAAAAGTGAATGTTCTTTATGACCTTTTTAGGCTCCTGCTGTTTTATCTGAAGAGCTACAGTATAATCCATTTTTACGTACAGACAGTGTAGCATTGAAAGAGACACTGAAACTGAAAGCTAATGTATCACAAGTGGATGTTCTTAGAAAACTTAGACAAGAGAAAGATAAATTCAAAGCTGCTGCATAACTAAATTAGAATTTTTAAAAGTAAAATTTTGTATTTCTTTGACATAGCTACTAATAATTTTAATATTTAAAAAGCCACTCCCATTAGCTTTACAATGAATATAATTTAGGTCACATTTTGCATACTGAATAAGCTACTGCTACACCTCTTTTTCTATAAGTCAGATATGTTGATGGGTTTAGATCTACTTGGTGATACTTACTTTAATGGCTCTTATTGTAATGATTCCATTAAGGGTGAGCTGGCACATTTGCTACTGGTATTTTGTATTAGTGGAGCTGTTTGTGCTTTCCTTTGTTTTCTTACTATTATTGTTATGATATTCTGTAGACTCTTCACATTGTTAACTCATCGTCTCATAATATACATGCTGCTGGGAATATTCTTTTACTCTTTCATAGTTGCTGCTCAATGCATGAACTACTGGTTGAATATTTGGAAAGGAGAACATGCTGTTGTATGCATTGTGGAATCGTATTTTACTGAATATGCTTGTTGGGTGATGTTGCTGTCAGTTCTTATGGTGACACTTCATTTAACAGTTATGGTACTCTTCCCTAAGTTTCACATCAAGATGGGTAGATTAGAGCCATTTTACATTCTTTTCCCATGGTTATTTCCTTTATTGGTTGCCTGGATACCGTTTGTTCATAACAATTATGGTATATCTGGTTCATGGTGCTGGATAAGACTGTACAACAATAACTGTTCTCTCAACAAAGAAGGAATGATTGAAATGTATGCTGTTTTGTATGGTGAGCTGTTTGTTGGATTAATTTTGAATAACATTGCTCTCATAATCATTTTTGTGACACTGTGTAAACGTGTTTATTGCAATACAACGTGTCCAAATTACAGGAAAACTTTGAAGCAAACCCTCCCATTGGTAATTTATCCAATTTCTTATCAGTTGTTTACCTGGTTTGCAATAGCAAACAGATTAAATCAAGCACTCAATAAAGGAAGTGGTGGAACATGGCTCTTTTATATGCATGCTTTTTTTGGTGCAAGTGGTGGCTTTTTTGCTCCTTTACTCTCATTACTGTACATCCTTTTTCTTCGTAAAACCATTAAAGATAATATCAGGAAGTGGCACTGCTTGAAGTGTTTCTTTGGCCCTAAAACTGAAAGTGAAGCAACCGATACTTCTAGACTGATAAATCCTGATCAACCAGAGCGTGCGTCATCGACAAATACTAATCAACCAAGGGAAAGTGAAATAGAAAGGGAATATGAAATAATAAATTAGCGTACAATGTCTGTAAGCTAATTTTTGATGTTATAATTGATACAATTATTAAGCACATCTATGCTAGTAACCTAGTATCATTTACAATTTTGTGAATTAGGGAACTGTGGCATTTAATTCAGTTTTATTTGCAGGGAGTTTATACCATGATAGTTTGAGTGCCCATTCATATATATTTCAAACATTTTCAGAGGGTGGCGGGGAAAATTCTGTGATGAAGTTAGGGGGTACGGAGATAAGATTTAATTTTTGTGGGCTAGTTTGTAATGCTTTTAAACTTAGATCTAGATCTAGTTCATTAACCACATTGGACACAAATAAGCAGTAAGTTCCAGGGGTGGGGCTGATTCAGTGCTGCTGAGAAAAATGGCGTCAAGTGAGAAGTCTAAAGCAAGTTCTAGTGGTAAAAGTGAAGATAAAAGGACTGATTCTTATTACATTAAAGAACGAGAAAGAATAAAGCGACTGTTTTTAATAGAAGTAGTACTTGCGAATGTTTTTGTCTTCGTTTTTATGTATGGTGGATACTATTGGACAAATTTTATTCCTGTGCCAGCCAGTATGGCCTTTTCTACTCGTATCTCCTACACATTGAGGTGTTCCCTTCCGATGGTACTGGTTCTTGGGTTTGCTGTGATAGCTGTTATTAGGAAAAGAGTCATGAACCCCAAACTGTCCAACCCTCTGAGTGGAAATGACATGATAATGCAAGTGGATAAAAACTTCCTGCAAAACACTTTAGAGCAGTTGTCTCTCTCTTTTCCTACTCTCCTAATAGCTACAGCTTATTTTGATACACCAGAAATGTTGAAGATTATACCTCTTTATTCTTTCACTTTTGTTTTTGGACGTGTTGCGTTTAGGGTTGGATATGGGTTGGGGCCAAAATATCGCTCAATGGGTATAATAACTAATTTAGTTTCGTTTTGGATATTGGTGACGATTGTTGCATACCTGATGTTCGCTAAAGGACTTGTTTATGGACTAGGAGATGTGGTATATCCTCTTGGTAGCACCGTCTCAGGTAGCAAAGAAGAACTTTGAACCAATTGAGTCTTGGCAAATCTTTCTGTTAGTGTTCCTTTTTTATTTTGCTATTTTGACTTTTCTTCCTTTTTTATTTTTTGTGGATGTTTTGCTATTGATTTTATTAAGACTATTTCAGTTTTCTAATAACGACATTGGTCAATGTGAAATATAATCTATAAAGGAGGGATGATTAGACTTTGAGAGCAGTGCTAATAATGTAAATTAAATTTGTGGAGCATCTAGGGCTGAAGTTTTCTGTGAATGGGTGACAAATTGCCTTTGTAATTTGGACGAAGATATAGACTCATTGGCCCTTGATTGAAGAAATGTGTATCAAAATCTTTTTGGACTTACAATAATTGATGGTAGAATATTGTTAATTATTGTAGACTTTATATCCCATTTGTTATTAATTTTAAATAGACCTCTTAGTAATTTTATGCTATATATAATTTGTATACATAAGCTGGTGCATGTATGTGTCTAGTCAGTATAATAACATTAACAGAGTTACTTAGAGCTTTGATACCATCAAAATAATTATAATTATCATTATGTCGTACACAGATACAATTAGTATAATATTTTATGAAAATGAAACTGCTAGTTTTTAGTAGTCAGTCAATGAGTTATCATGTTTTTTGATATAATGAGTTCCTATTTGAGTAAAAATGAAGTCAAACTGTTATTGTATATGATAGTACATTAATAATGTGACAAATTCCTGTACCATGCGTCATTATAATAGGCAATGAAAATAAACTTAGTACAATAGTCTTGTAGTTTCAAAAAAACACAGTATAGCTCTTCTCTATAGAATTGAAAATAAATTCTCTTACTATAACAGTTTATTTGTTATGTCTAATCAATTTAGATTTAGTTGTTAGTACCAGCTTAGTTTTTGATAGTCTAGACAGTAGTTGCCCAAAATTACAGTTGTGTGTACACCTTTGCAGGTATTTTATCATAGACGAATTGCAGCTAAAAATTTTTGGGGTTTAGTTACTCTTTAATCTTGTGTATGATTAATATGGTTATTATGACTGGCCAATCTATAATTGTTATTTTTTATAGTTGTTATGACTAGCCAGTTAAGTTGTTGACTGTGGGGGTTTGATGAAGAGTTATAAATTGCATGTAAAAAAGCCAAAGGTCTAGATCTAGCTCACTTCATTGAATTGCTTTTATTCAGTTGTATAACTTAACAGATGAATATCCAGATGCAAGTTCATCTATTAGTAAGTAAAATATGAAAGATTTAGCTATAGAACATAATTAGTGTCTGCATGCCTATTATTTTAATATTTTGGTAGGTATTATTTTTTTGGACACTTGCTGCTTCCTCTAAAAACAAATTTACTACAATCTATTATGTTGTGAGTAAAATTGAAGACTGTTATTTGATCACAAAGCCTATTGAGTGCCACAATTTGTCCTATTATTGGAACAGTTATTTACCTTCAAACACAACACTTACTTTTTTACAAGGAAAACACACGCTGCCAGGTCATCGCAGCATCACTTTTAAAAATTTTAAGGAACTAGCATTGAGGGGTCAAATAGAATCTGGTAAAAGAAAACCAGAGCTTCATAATATTCTACTCATGTTTCAAAAATGTGACACCATAAAAATTGAAAATTTAAAAATTGATTTTTTAACGCATATTGACAACAAAAATGTGGACATAAATGATGTTTTTGTCACTGGATTAATTCACTCAAAAAGCTGGCCAATTGCTACAAACATTAAGGTACAAAATACAAGCATCCTTACTAAACAAGAACTTAGAGCATCTGTATATTTGATAAATTGTAATGTGCTATTTGATAATGTGACCATATCAAACAATTATACAGATGGTATGTATCTTATTAAAGCAAGCAACTATTCAAGTTTGACTAATGTCAAAATTGTATGTAATGAGTGTCTGGCTATGTTCATTGAAGACTGCAGTGATAACTTTAGTATCATGAACTTGATTATAATTGATGGTCACTTGAAAATGAACAATATTGGAAGTAACATCACTCTTAGAAATATCACAGTAAAAAGAAATAACACTAGACCTAGTACTAACCTTACATCATGCTGTTTATTGGCTATTATTGGGAATAATTCTACTAGCACAAGCCATCACATTAGAATCATTGATATCATAGCAATAGGAGTAACAATTGTCGTGTCCAAAATTGAGAATGACTTGAGTATCACTAATGTCTACACTGATGTTGAATTACAAGTAACAGACAATGGTAACCATATAGATATTATTGACTCATACATGGTTGGTCAGTTGGATGTATCATTCAATGAAAATAACATATCACTTAGAAATATTACAATATCTTACACTAAATTAACAATTAAGAAACTATGGCAGGATTTAGCACTAACAGTACGCTACTGTAGTAGCTATATTAGCATCACAAATTTGAATATATTTGATGGCTTTGCAATTATTACAAACAATCAAAATAATATTCTACTCCAGAATGTCACAATACGTGTGAATAATAATATGTTTAATAAAACAAATTCTAAATTGTTTTTTGATCCTAAATTTGAACTTCAAGATATGAGATTTGCAATACTAGACAACTGTCACAACATAACTTTGGAAAATATTACATTGCTAAATAACACAATGATGGTGAATGGTAATGGCAACAACATTTTTATTTCTAAGATTTACTTAAAGTTCTACCAGCAATCTTATGGAGTGCTTATAGGAAATAACAAAGATAACACGACGCTATCAGATATTATTGCAGATGGATATGCAAGTGTTCATATCTATGAAAATGGTGATTACTTAACCATTAAAAATAAAATAGAAAGTTTTGAGTTTTCTATGGCACGCAACGGCAATAGAATTTTAGTCATAAATGTAACCAGCACAAATAATACAAACCTATACTTTGAATCTAATGGTGACAATATTATTTTACACAATGTCACCATTAAAGGGTATAGTGGTTCGTGTGGATTAGTCTTCCTTTACAACAAACAACATATCACTCTCATCAATGTCACAGTCTCTAAGAGCAGTTGTGGAATATATGCTTATGGATCATGTATTTTACAGTTTCTTGAACATCCCAGCAGATTTATAGACAATGCTTCCCCCAACAATGGTGCTGGAATGCAAATTGGAGGAGGTGTAAGTTTGGTGAGCAATACAGAAGTGTACTTTGTCAATAACACAGCCTATGGTGTTGGAGGGGCCATTTATGTTGATATGGTTGTCTTGGAAATTGAAAAAGTAATTGAATATTGCACATTCCAAAATTTTCAACCAATATTTGTCAACAACAATGCTGTAACAGCTGGAAATGATGTTTACAATGGAAGACTCTGGAAATGTTTAGGAATACATACCTTTAAATCAGTACCAGTTCAAGAAAAAGCTTTATCATTTATGACTGCTGTCAATTGCACCAACAATACTTATCTTAAAAATTTTCAAACTCCTCTTTCTTTACACATCACATCAACTCCTATTGGTGTCTGCTTGTGTACTGATCATAATACTACTGACTGCAATATACGGATCATTAATAAGAAACTGTATCCTGGCCAATACATTACACTACCACTAGTTACTGTTGGAATATGTGGAGGCATTAGTTCAACAATTTTAGTAGTATCTAATACCAGTTCTGTACAAGTGCTACTTAATAGCAGTGACAATCAGGAAACAAAATCAAAGTGTAAAAGTTTCACTTATCAACTTAAAATGGTTGATTGCAACATGCAGGGTACTTTTTTCATTGAAAATAAATTCAACAGCATTGAAAACAAAAATCGTTTAAATGATTCTCATTTGACAGTCAATGTTCTATTTTTGTTGTGTCCAGTTGGTCTTGAATTGATATCAAAAGCCTGTCATTGTAATCATGTCCTCAGAGCTTCAAATGAAATACAATGTAATATCATTTGGATGCCAAATCCTATCAAAAGGTCAGGCAATGTTTGGCTCTACTATGACAATGATTATAATTGTACTGTTTTTCACAAATACTGTCCCTTTGATTATTGCAATGCCTCCTCTTCCTATCTCAGTCTTGAGAATGGAGACACTCAATGTGCATATGGTAGATCAGGTTTTTTATGTGGAGCTTGCCAACCTGGACTTAGTCTTATGCTTGGTTCCAATAAGTGTCAATTGTGTGATAATAACTATCTTTTACTTGTCATTGGTTTTATTCTGGCTGGTATGGCATTAGTAGCATTTTTATTTGTTTGTAACATGACAGTATCAGTTGGTAGTATCAATGGGCTGTTCTTTTATGCTAATATCATCAAGCTCAATGAGACTACATTGTTTCCCAATGATGACACAATACCTGTATTGAGTCAGTTCATTGCTTGGCTTAATCTTGATCTTGGTATTGAAACCTGTTTATTCAATGGACTGAGTGGATATTGGAAATTGTGGCTTGAGTATGCATTTCCTATTTATATTTGGTTTCTTGCAGGGACCATTGCAATTGGCTCTCATTATTCTAGTAGAATATGTCACCTATGTGGCAATAATACAGTGCCTGTTTTAGCTACACTTATTCTAATGTCTTATTCTAAGCTCTTACAAATCATTACAAAGTCTTTGATGAGCTCAAGAATTAACTGTGAAGGTATTGAATTGAAAGTGTGGAGTGTTGATGGCAACATTGATTATTTAAGCACCAAACACATTCCTATGTTTGTGACAGCAGTGTTTTTCCTACTAACTGCTCTAATGTATACAGGACTGGTATTCTCTGCTCAGTGGTTACAGAAATACAGTGGTAAATGTTGCAAGAGCTCTTATGATCCAGTAGTAAAACTGAAGCCATTTATTGATGCTTACAGTGGCCCATATAAGGATAAGTATAGATTTTGGACAGGGTTTTTGCTCATATTACGTCTAGTATTGACACCTGTGTTCTCCTACACTACAAATGCTATACCTCAAGTTAACAATTACGTCATTACTTACATTTCTGCTGTTTCATTGTATTTATCAAGAGGTATTTATCGCTATAATATTTTGAATGCAATAGAGGCATTTTATTTGCTTAATTTAGGTCTATTGACACAATTCCATGTACTCTCAGCTAACATGGGTATGGGTAAAAAGACACTATTTATTGCTACTACAGTGTCAATTAGTTTGTCTTTTACTGCATTTATTGGGTCAGTATTGGTTCATATTTACATCAAATTCCTAATGAAAAAGTGCCTTCTTGTCTACAGTAAAATATTTTCAAAAAAAATGGATGAAGAGGAACAAATTTCAATTCAACAGATTGAAGAAAATCAGTCATACTCACCAGCACATGTCATTACGAGGAGGGAGTCAATGATATTTGATTTCAGTACCGCTGATGAATTATAAAACATGGGTCTATAAATGAGGCAATTAATCTTTTGGTGACATTGTAGAATTGATCAATGCATATTTAAGTAATAGCTTTATTTTATGCAGTAGTGTTATATTTAATGTACATTTTAATTATATGTATTTTCTGCAGCTTCCAAAAAATTTGGCTAAATTTAGTGGCAACCTTTTAAAATTTAATCAATCCTTCAAGGGCAGTGTAACAAGTGCCTATGATTGATCTTCATTATGATTCTTTTGAGAAGTCAATCTTAAAAATATAAAACTTTTAGCACAAAATTGTGCTTGAATAAAAACAATAAAACACACCATGACACCATACAAATACAGTTCAAACATTTGCCTCAGTAAATGAAGCCACCATAGAAGTCTCTATGAATGTGACAGATTTTCTTTCTCCATTTAAAACCTAAAAACATTTTGTATCAATTATGACTATAATAATGTATTCTGTATTATACTGTTTTTCCATCTAGCTGTGATTGTAGCTCCAGAACTTTCTTTTGCAGTTGATCAATCCTCTCTTTATCACTGACTACTGTGAATGCTCCACTTCTTCCAAACTCAATGGAAGACATTGACTGTGAGGTATCACAGTTCTCTCCCTTGGGATCTTTATACAAGTGATACATCTAATTAATAAAAGTTGCATTATAACAATATAAGAATTGAGAATAACAATAGTATTAATGTTGAAAATGGAAAAGCAGCAAATTATGTGATCAGTGACATTGCTGAATTAATGCATCTTTATTTAGACTGATATACTGTGCAATATGAAATGCTAGTGTAATTTTGCTGGTGGTGATATTAGATATAGGTGTATTAACTATCTATAAAAGCTACATCACTTACTTTTGGTGCAAATATGACTAGTAAGATAGTAAAAGCCACAATCAGCAGGCCAGCATCATAAAGCACCTCATGAATATTATTAAAATTAGATAGAGCAAATGATACAATCACTAGCTCTACCAGTACAATGCTAGTTATGTAAATGATAACTGCAACCTCCTTTGAGTCATTAAGTATCTTAATACAAACTTTGCGTGTTTGTATGGCAAGAATGAGAGCTATTATTTGAAGCATTCCAAGATAAATGTAAGGAAAAATGAGCCACACAAAGGACGCTGTAGTGAAGCAATGATACACATAATAATCTAGTGGCACTCCTCTTTCCTAGGAATAGAGATTATTATAAAACAATAAGCTTAGAGCCAGTCTTTAGTCATAAAATTGAGGCAATACAAATATCAATTACATGTAAACTACTCATTAATTCTAGTAGAAATTTTCTATCCAAATTAAAAAGCAGATACTCACATCAAACTTGTTTGAATGCTCCCTATCAGATTCCAATGAAAGTTTCAATCTTGTCTGAGGTACGGCAGATCCAATTATCAGTATAGCAACCATACCAGCAGTTATCAACAGAATTAAACCAATCAAATGCCAGTCAGTGAGTATCTGCATGTGAAAAATGAATTAAATAGATGCAATAATTATGATATGTTACTGTGATAGCACACTTATTGACATGTTTTTATGTTGCATATAGGTTGAAAAGATTTAGAGTTTTTAAAGTTGGTTTAAAATTTGACCAAAGACAAAGGACTACCTACTACCATACAGGTTCATCTACAATATTAGTGCTCAACTGCTCAGCAGAGCTTTGTAAAAACATGATGTATTGTATTTGTCAAAAGTGGCAGAATTTCTTTTTTAAATTTTTTTCTGATACAAATACATGTTCTGATGTTGTATACAGGAACATATACCGGTATTTATAGTTGAGCTGATTCCAATCAAAATTGAATTTTTTTTATGATTCTTAAATTCACTCAGAAATCTGAACCAGACTATGGCTACACAGTCTCGAGTCAAATTTTGTCAAAAATGGCTAGAAGAGAATTCTTCATTTTTTATAATTTTTTTCTGATGCATATGATGTAGTGTGCATAGTTTGAGCTAATTTTCTATGACTTTCTATAAATTTTTAAAATTACTTTATAATGTAAGCCATGCACTTTGATGCAGTGCTTGTTAGTTCATAAGGTGTGCTGGTTAGCTTATTAAGCATGCTTTGTGGGAAACTGTGCTATTGTGTAACTAATAATTTCGGAGGGGGAAACTTAGGCAAATTTGGCCACTTGCACATGCTCAATTACATATTCAACCCTGATCAAAATTTTACCTCTCTAAAATTACCAGCTATATGGCATAATCGATTGAAAAGGATAACAAAAAATTTACTTTTTTGATACATTCACATTTTGATGTCATAAAGAGACTTTGAGTTGATTTAAATTAATTTTTGATCTTTAAAAATTTTTTAAAGTTTTGCCAAATTATTCATTTATAGCACAATGTATATACAAAGTTGCATATACTGTAAAGTAGATTACAATTGACAGTCATGTAATTTTGTACTTTTTTGTTAGGCGAAGGATTATAAAATATGTAATATATTCTCCACATTTTAGACAGGATAGTTCCAAAAGCAATTGTGTATCCGATGAAATCAAGGTACAGTGAAATCTAAATTAATATATTATAAAAATAAATCTCCATTGTGATATAAATCTCACATAGCAAAACAGGAGCCGAGTTTTCTTGAATGTTTTTTCATTGCTGGTATCAAAAGGAAATATTCGTACAAATATCGAGAGAAAGACCATTGAAGTGCCAGCAATTATGAAATAATTAAGATTAGGACTAATAAGCTTGATTAATCTATAAATGCAACACAAAATAAATGATCAAAATTGAAGAAAAAATATTGTGTCTCTTAGGAAACTCACTTCTTATTTCTAAAATAAAAGGTGAATATAAGACAGACAACACAAAATACAAGGCCAGCAAAACTGATTGCATAAAAAATGACAACCAATGAGAGATGAAATGTAGAGACTATCCTAATAGGAGTACCATCTGGTGGAACACCATCTGAGAGGGAAGAGAGAGGGGAATGGAAGACGTAAAAATATTATTTAGATATTATTAAAGTTAGACATTAAGATTACTATTAGAAAATAGAGACATATTATTTCATTTGTAAAATCAAGCAATATGGAATACCTGGAAACAAGGTTGAAGTACTCTGATTGTTCAAATAAATGAATTCGTCTTGAAACCACCTAGCCACCAGCAGTTGCTCATCTATAACAATCATAATTTATGCATGTACATTCAGTCCAGTGTTGTTGTAATCACAAAAGTTACTGTAATCATTACAACTGAATTACTGATGGAACAAATTGTAATCAATACAACAACTCAATTACAATTAAATAAATTACTTTATAATAAAATTTTAACACATGAATATTATTACAGCTGATTGTTTTATTTCAGCCATCATTAATAGGCATGTGCTAAGTTTAATGCCTTTAAGTTATGTGATCATTTTAGTGTACATTTTACACTTAACTATAACATGACACACATGTTAATGGAAAGAAAACACAAGCAGTCAGTCACTAATTTTAGTGAAGTAGTTAATTTTGTAATTACAATTACAAAATTTAAATACGGACACAAAAAAATGCTCCCAAATAATCTTTCTCAGTAGATACTTGAAATTGCATGACGACACATACATGCACTGTACACATGTAGATAGAAGTATAATATCAGATCATGGTTTCCCAGTATAGCTAGTGCTTGCCAGCTCATGAGGTGTGCTTTTTAGCTTGCTCAGTAGAGCTTTGTAGAAATTTCTGATCCAATGCATTTTGTTAAAAATGACTACAAAAAATTCTCCATTTTAATTATCTTTTCTGATACATAACATGTTAGAAATTTTATATCTAATCAAATCAACATTGCTTTTGTATTAGCCAGTGCATCAATGCTTGCTATTTAGCTCACTTAGTGGGAAGCCCTGTATGGTGACAATAAGTTATTACTTCTATGACAGCTGAAGCAACCATGTTTCTGTTTTATGCAAAAACATATCAAAAAGTATTTTTAATTAAAATTACTTTGCATAATCATAACAGTAATTGAATCTATTTAGTGTAACTAAAATGTGTAATTGTAATTGAAGTTTTTTAATTGACCCAATGCAGGTCTGATTATAACTACAAATTACAATTATACCATCATTGTCATATACTATACATGTACATACAATGATATATCAATTATTATTTCCAAAAAGGAACCCACTTAATTTAGACATAAACTTTTATTAGAGAGATCTCTTTATATTAAAGTCACTTACTGTTTTTTATTTGATAAATTCTTGCTGGACTTTTACATCTAATACCATCATCATCAAAGCTAACATTACCCTATAAAATAAAAACAAACATGTATCAATAGTGTAATAATAGTAAATGGTCCATTTGACATGCAGTACAATAGATTCCATTCCTTAAATTTTATTACTACATTTAACATTACTATTACTACAAGTTATAGCTTTGTACATAAAATGGCATATACTTAATGTATTACACAATATGCTGCACTGTATAATTGTGTCAATGTTTGCATGTGTTTGTTACATAGTCTTAACTGTTAATCCCTCAAAACTGGTTCTTCCTAGCTCATATCTTATTAGGCAAGAGGTAGCTGTTATTGTATTATTCCATTCATCTAATGGGGTCAGTGTACCACTACACTCAGGACCTGGGCCTTGACCTCCTGCTATTCTTTTTGCTGTTCTATCAAGAGCAAGTGCTAGTGTCCATGTGGCATCATATGCCATATGTGCTACATAGGATGATAGGATATAACGATATTCTGGATATGATGAATGATTGGCAAGTCTTGAATTATATAATTCATAAAATTCATTGTATGACTAATGAGGAGAAAAGAGAGAGTGAAGTCATGAAAATGTGAATGAGAATTTAGTATACACAACAGTGAAACAAAAGTTATAACAGAAAAAGAGATAAAAGGCAAACTACATGTATGCGAAGTTAGAAATTTTAAAAAATATAGGTAGAGAAATAGTAGTTGTAGTTATTAAAGTAGCAACAATTGTTACAATCATGCACTCTCCAATATTGCAAATAATTATATACTAGACTAGTAATACTATGTAGTTACTGAAATTTTAAAGTAATTGGTATTGTCTATTTATGGTAAACAGTAACTCGATTGATTCACTACACTTACAAGGTAAGCGTGGGAATGGGAGAGAATTAGTAAATATGCATTCTACATCCAATTACTAATACTCCCCTAGATATACTCCAATTCCTAAATATTACATGCATCATTGAGAAGTACATGCATGATAAGCAACTAATAACGTACTCTAATAAAAACAGGTAAACTTACAAGGTTTCCAATGGCAGTCTTTGTTACATTAATATTAATAGGATACTGCTGTATAGTCAGTGCTCCATTGAGTACAGAGTAAAGTTGGTCACTTGTACAAGTGAATGTGTTATTAGGTGTACTATGAGATGGTATATTCCACCACTCATTATTGTACCATCCATACAGTATCCAAGCATATCGTCTTCTATCAGTATATCCTTTTTTATATGCCTATAAAAATACACTTTTGGTACTACAAGAATTATGGCTTTAAAACCTCATACAGTCAAACTGTATACTGCATTTGTATATGATTTTATGCCTTAAAAACTGCATTACTACATAATAATCATATAATGCTTTATGCAACATGTCTTATATAGAACAATTGTGCTAGGCATATCAATTGAGGAAGCCCATAAATAAATAATTTCATTTTTTAGAAAACACAACATACATGTAACTATATTAGTGACTAAAATAACTATAGATCCCATAATACAGTAATCCTTTCCTACTATTCAGTGATTTCATGTAGCAATAATGCAAATATAACTAAATCTACTTGTGAACTACTATAATATTATTGTCACTATAAGCACCTGGTGGTCGAACTACTTCCTTTGAATTGGACAAATTAACATGCTTAGTCACACACAATTAATATCTTAACTTCCTTGTCACATTTCAATGACTACAAGGACATTACATAATCATGATATCATGGTAATACCATCAACATTAATATTAAATTACTAATGTTCTTAGTTTTACTTGGAAGCATTATTTGAAATAATTTTAGGTAGCTACTATATTATTTTCTAAATTACCAGTAGTTTTGTGCATCATATACTTGTTTGGGTAATATTTATCCTACAGCAATATGAAACTGATTGGTGTTAAAACAATAGCATAAACTAGTATACCTGCATGATCGAGGTTGACTAGCTTGCATGCCATAGCTTAATCATAAAAAAATATAATTTTAAACTAATGTGTATGGCAAGGCTATTTCATTTAGTCTTAATGATGGCCACTTCAAAGAAAAGCTATAGACATCATCATCGTACCCTAGTGAATGGTTAATGGTGAAACTGTTAGTTTATTATCGTAATAATAACTAATAACCATACAATGACAAACACACAAAATTGCTTAGGCAGTAAACAACTACATGTAGCTCAGTAAATAAGATAAAAATTACGACAAAAAATAACTGGGTAACTTAACTGTACAGGTAATTTCAATTATATGCCCCTCAATCCCTCTCCATCTCTCTCATTCACTTTCTCATCTCTTACCTCACATATGACTTGTCTTGCTTTTGGCTCCCACATATTTAAGAAAAAAATTCTTCCACTTTCAGGCTAAATGAAAGAAAAAAGAATATTTTCATCACTGCACATGATAATAATTATAACAGCTGAAATGTGAAGACAATAATTGGACTTACAAACAAATTAGGAATATCTGCAGGATCTTCGTCAGACTCAAAATCAATCCTTGTAGCAGCAACAGATTTTGCAGCCAGTAGCTTGAAAAGTGTTTCCTCAGTCTATTTATGCATACACACAATAGTACACAGTAAAGATATATCATTCACAGTAATAATGATATGTGATATAATACTCATGTGTGCAACTACATAATCATCCGTACATTAATTTAGTATGTAAACATAAGCATACTTCAGTGAAAAGTGACACTCTCTCTGTAATAATGACAACTCGACTCCATCCATAATAAGTTATGAGTGATGCTATGGCTGGAATGTAGTTATTCTCTGATGCGTAAATTTGGAAATAATTCCTAAAACGATCACGATCCCTCAGATGGACAGAAGAAGAGGAAAAGGAGACCTGAGAAATAATAATAGTAATTATATTATTACTATTATTGTTATCAACATTATTATTATTATTTTTACTACATGTGTATTATTATTATCACTAGCATAATTATCATTGTAATACAACAACAATAAATATTATTACTTACAAATATTATTAGTGCATTAAATACACAACTGAAATAACTTGTATAATGTTTTAAAGAGTATAGTATACAACACTTTAACATTTTCCAAATCACACTCCTTTAAAAGAAGATAAAACAACACTAGCTGTTTTCATATAGAAAGTGAATGATAATGGTGGGAGAATCATTTGGTAAAGCATGCAAAGATGATATCTTAGGAAAGTGAGAAAGAAAGAACTGGAGATACAGTAAAATGAATTATTCAATATTGCAGCCAGTGATATTAAACACAGTATTGCTAATCCTTCATTATCAAAATGTTTTATAGTTTCTCCTTTACTCATTCATGTATATACAACAAAACTTCATTTTAAAAATGAATAAGCATTATAATGAAACAAAATATTGTATACTGTATAGCATGTTTCTTTTCAGTGTCTTTTGGGGAAAATAATTATCAATTCATGCATGTGTTTCAATTTTTATTATTTAAAGAGGAATATCAATCTACTCTGTATGTATTTAGAATTTCATGTGCTTAATTTTTCTTTGCTGGGAGCTTAGAAAAATCAAAGAGCAAAGTTTGATTTGGACAAGGAAAGTCACATTATATAACATTACTGGTAAAAATAATGATGCTAAATTTAGAGCATTCTTTTTCCATCTTTTCTCCACTTACACAAAACAACAAAATATTACTGCTTTACAGTATAATGGTATGTTCAATTTTAACAAGTAGCTTTAAAAAAATTGCTAAAACTCTCCCTCCAAAATCATTAGCTGTTATAGTATCCCTTTTGAACCAAAATTTTAAATGTCAAATAGACGCAAAATTGCCCATCAACAATTTGCAAAAATTTTCTCAGTCCAAAGTAATTTGGTGGTTGTTGGCAATGAAGGCATAATATGAAATTATATGCACACAATTAATTGTATACTAACATGAGATAGACCCCAGAATGGACCAATTTCAGCAACAGGATCTGTAGCAACTGAACAGCCTGATCCTATTACCGCAAGGAAGTTTGAACATGGAGCAATTCGCTGAGAGAGAAATGCTGAAATTGATGGTGTTCTACGACACTGCAAAGAGAGAAGTATAGAGGTATTTGAACAATAAAAAAAGAAGTAATTATAATTATGCAATGGCAAGGGGCAAGACAATAAGTACACTATAACAGGATAGAATATAAAAGGAAGGGGTCTTTAAGGGGTGAGCCTAAACATGGTCTAAGAAGCAAACTGATGGTTTATATATAGGCTTATAAAGAAATCAGTTACCTGGGAATCAGCTGCATTAGAGTACCTCAGTGTAAAGTTTGCAAGAAGTGAAGAGTTGCTGTTGATCTTTTCTAGAGCTATGTCAACTCCAAGCAAACTGCCGAAAGAATTGTACAGGCTACCATTACTCGCCATGAAGAGAAACTGGAGCTCATCAGGCTGACGACTGCAATTGTGAGCATCATTGGTAATAATAAAGGCCAACAGAAATAGGAGACAAGTATTCATGTTGCTACTAGAGCCTTCGCTTGATTCTCAATCTGACCACTGATAAATCGAGTCACAGTTCATTGATGCATAGATGTTAGAGTAAATTTCATTTAGACTACTCTATTATCTATGATTGATGTGGGCATGCAGACTCCTCCTATTTTTAAGACACGTGCGTTAACATGGCAAGGAACATCTCTTCTAAGTCTTCTTGTATCCCTCAAGGAGCATAGTAAGTCCGTTAAAACCACATTCCCGACTTTTTTGGACTGCTTTTTTAGTTTTTGAGGCTGTACTTGTAAATCTATTTACTCATGTATCGTTCATCTATGATTCATAAAGTCTAGAGGTGGGAAAGTTTGTTGTTATGGTTTCATTATTTTTAAAATTTTCATTATGTCATTGCAGGATTTTCCACATGATTTTGGCATAGTGCTCGCCCAGCTACTTGTTAGTCGAATATAACACTAGGCCTGTACTACAATAGAGGTATTTGACAAATATCACAAGAGAATTTTTTGTTTTTATAGTCTTTGACATGTTTCTATGCTGTACAGAAAAATCCAGCTTATTTTGATCAAATTTAGATTTTTTATGAATTTTTGAAGTTGTTAAAATAATTTCAAAAGGCTAATTTCATCAAAAATAGTTGAAAGAGTATTCTCCATTTTTATAATTTTTGCTGATACATATACTTGTTTTTATGTTGCATAGAAAATTTGTGCTGATTCTGATCAAATTTGAATTAAAAAAAATTTTTTACAGTTACTTAAATCCATGTACTGCTTGTCACCTCATGAAGCATGCTGTTTGGCTCACCTAGCATGCTTTGTAGGAAACCTGAGATATTTAGTTTGATTAGGAGTTACTCATAGTACTCAGAAACATTTTTGTATTTTTTATCTTGTGCATTTATAATTAGGTTATTGTTTCCATTTTTCTAAACGATTTATATTTCAGATTACTAGACAACTCTTGTCACTCTAAGCATTTTTTGGCAGTCTTAGAGATTAAACTGATCTCATCAGTTAATAATAAAGGCTGAGCCCATGAAAGTTTTGAAATATTTACTGTTGTAACCTAGCTGAATTATTTTCATCCAACCTCCTCTTGCCCAGTGGAATTTGCCATGAAATTTGGCATAGTTCGTTATGATTGAATTACTTAAATTTTTGATTTCAGAAGTATAGAATCTACAAATGGATGAGTCCAGTTATTAATTAGGCTGCTCCAATTCTAATTTCCTAACACTCGCCTTCATAGGTCAATGCCACATCACTATTTATTATTGTGAGTAAAACTAAAGTGGTCTCATTATTATGGTGAAATTATTGTATTTTTTGCATTTCAAAGATTTTATAAAAGAACTTGCAGATGCACCATGTGGTTACAAATGTGCAGATTTTTCACAATTCAGTTTTATTTTTCAGAGAGAGCGAAAAGGTGTAATTAATTTTGTAAATAGCCGTTTTTCATTTAGAGCATAGAACAATAATGATAAACAAGAATAACAACTGTAAGAGAGAATGGAAGAGCAAAAATTGCTCAAAAATTAGAACTTTGTTTTTCATGCCTTGCTTACAAAGGATAAGCAAGGGTGTGAAGGTATTTGTAGAAATTATTATATTAACTCTTGCTTTCTTGTCATATCCTATCACAAGAAGTAAGAAGTATAAATAATAGCAAAATTTTCTTACTTATCTTAAACACCCTATAGAACTCTTATGCTCTTACATTTTTGTATGATTATTTGTTTATGTACATAATTATTGTAGTTGTGATTCATTGGCATGCATAACTGAGGCACTGGTGCATGAAGCTTAAGCATAAAAGCACAATTTTTTCTGCTTGTTTCATTCACTGCAATCAGGGTGCTCCTGTTGCAACTATGATGAGCATTTTACTTTTCTCTCTCTTTTTCAATGTGGCATTTGCTCAGCAATGTACCGATGGTACAGTTCGTCTGGTAAAACTTTTTCTTAGTTTTTGTGAAGTAAATTTATTATCTTATAGACCTCTGGTTCTACTTATGGAGCAGTTGAAGTGTGTTTAAATGGTGAGTGGGGCAGCATTTGTCGTGACTTTTGGAACAATGAAGATGCAAGTGTTATTTGTCGTCAGTTAGGATACTCACCCTATGGTAAGCATCTATATAATTATAATGCACTATTGTGATTATTTTAAAACCAATTTTTCAGGTGCCATTGGCTCTTCAACTACATATTACTCATCTCATGCAGCAGCTCATAAGATGATTGATGTTAATTGTACTGGAGCCGAAACTAATATTGTTAACTGTCCCTACAATGGATACAGCAGTTATTCTTGTTCAACGGGTAGAGATGCTAACGTGTTTTGTGGTGGGTTTTGTGGTTTTAAGATTATTGTTATGATTATTTCAACTTATAGCTGTTGGAGTTAGTTCAAGTAGTTGTACTTCAGGAAGTGTCCGTCTAGTTGGAGGATCCAATAAATATCAAGGAAGAGTTGAAGTTTGTGTCAATCAAGCATGGAGTAGTGTCTGTACTTCTAGTGGCTGGAACATGAAAGCTGCTAGAATAGTCTGTCATCAAGTTTCAAGCAACCTAAGTATGCTTAATTAGTACTGTACTGATATCAAATTTCTATTTTATAGTCAATGTCAACTATGGGACTGTTAGTGCATTTGGATTTCCTCAAGGCTCAGGAAGAGTTTTAGTGGGGTACTTCAGTTGTGATGGAGATGAAGCTAATTTATTAGAATGTCAACCAAACTACCGCTATATGTATGCTTATGGCTACTGTCAGAATAGTAACTACTATCGTAAGTATTATGATGCTGCTGTCATGTGTGAAGGTGAGTATACATGGTATGACAGTCTCTTTGCATAATTATGTATGCATCACTACATTCAGCTAACTGTACGAATGGAGCAGTAAGATTGAGAGGTGGTAGTGATTCAACTTATGGCAGAGTTGAAGTTTGTGTCAATGGACTATGGGGTACTATTTGTAGTGATTACTGGGACTATGAGGATGCATCAGTTTTATGTAACCAGTTAGGATTCTCACCTTATGGTTAGAAATGCACGTGTCATGAGTCATACCATTGAATCTCTGTACTGTAGGTGCTATTTCGGGCAATGGATATTACACATTTAATTTACCAGTTCATATTCTTGACCTCAATTGTACTGGTAATGAAAGTAGTTTATGGGATTGTCCTTACAATGGAACTGTTGATTTCTTTAACTGTCCATCAAGCCATGATGCAGAAGTCATATGCAGAAGTATGTTATTGTTTTAGTAAATCACATAGATTATAATAGTATTGTTATTATTAACTATTTTTGTAAACATAAGATATTTTTGTGCATAAATTAGCAGCTCATGTTTACACAGTCGTGTCAACATTTCTTTCATGTTTTGCTACATGATTAATTTACCAAAAGATTAACTTCTAATGACTATAATGCACACAATTACATACTCCCCCTTTTAAAATAATGCTGCAATTTTTGAGTCTGCTCTAATTACAGTGATTATGTGGATAAAAAGATATACTGTATATATATGTATGTGTACATGTAGTCATTGTATAGCATATCTGCAGTATCAGTTGCTAAACTGTATGTCTATGTATTTTAAACTAAACTACTGTTAGACAAATAGTGTGGGAGTGCAAAACTGTTGCTAATAAGTTTAAAAGAGAGTGAGAGCATGTTGTATTGATTAGTGCATTTACTTGCTCTTTAGCTCTGGAAACAGTAAAGTGCCGTAATTATGACCATGCACACTCTTCTGGCATTGTGCAAGTGCAGACAGTTTTTGACCATAGAAGTTTTAGCTCATATGCCAACAACTTGTCCTCATGGTTTGGCCTCTCCTAGAACTGCCACTGACTGCTAAGACAATAGATTACTATTAATTTTGTATCATATGAAACTACTTACACGTATATAGGGAAATTATAAGCCATTCCATTTCAGAAATTTAGCTACAAAAAGGACACTTTGGAAGAGTGCAGTCAAAACGATAAAAAATAAAAATGGTTAAGTAACAGAATCACAAGATATTGAAGCATTGTGCTTTATAATGTAAATCCTTGTGCATTTAAGAATTGCCAAGGCATAAGTCTGTATTCTTATGCAAGATCTATGCCTAACAATTCTTGTGTATAAGTAAAATTTTATCATTAAATGTACAATCAATCCTCATGTGATGCATTAATATTTGTTTTTTACAGAGATATTGTTGTTTTCTTGTGCTAAATGCATGTACTGTATTTGCTCGATTAAACGCCCGGGTGTTTATTTCTTAACGGAGAAAAATTCAAGTAAAAAAAAGCCCATAGTAGATTCAAGCCCACGGCCTTCTAGCATTCCAAACTGTACTCCAACAGTTAGAGTATCTGGGACAATCTTAATCCTGAGGCACATATAGTGGCTGAAATATGCGTATCTATAGTTAGAAAATATTTATCTTGGGCGTTTATTTGAGCAGGGCGTTTGTTCGAGCAAATACAGTAATTGCTCTAAATTTTTTGGCAATTAGCAAAAATGCAGGAATGTCTTATATGCAGGGAGTTGTAACTATTAATTATAAGGGCAGTTAAAGATACATGATTTGTTGCTCCACTCCTTCTCCTCCTCTTTCTTTGTAAATATCACTGCTAATTTTTTGGAATGTTTTTGTGTACATTATGAGAGACTATAGTATATACACAGTAGTAATAAATCAAGAACTAATACTGTGATTCCCTGTAACTATACATGTATGAGTTTACTGGGATTCATGAAGAATAATTCTAGACTCCTAGTTTAGTTAGGTTCTTACAAATTGAGTGTATAGTTCTTGATTTATTACTACTGTGTATATACTATAGCCCTCAAACATTTGAACTACAGTAGCATGACGTCATATCATGGAAATTCTCATAGCTTATTTAATTTGTAATTATTATTGTATACTGTCATTTGTTAGCCCTATAATGAAGTTAGTAAGTATTAGAGATTTTTTAGTTTTGTAAGCAATTAACAATGCAAAATTCTCATCTACAAACTTCTATAATTTCACAACAACAAGAGTATTGTTCCTTAATTGGTACATGTAGATACTTAGTGCTAGGGAAAGTCAAGCCTCAATTTTACTTTTTTACTGTAGCCAAGCTTGTGTGGTTTCTTTTTAAAGGAAAGACTTTATGTAAAGTTTAGTGCTCCACATACCTGAAACTTCACTGAATTGACTCACTTTCATTACTTACTAGTCTCACCCTGCCCGGCTAAGATTAATTTTTTACTAGCATCCAATAATGTGACATTAGTTTTACTTCTGCGACAAACGTATTAGTTCACTCCTATTTCCAGGTGTGATTTTATGCATTCTAATTTTTAACTGGAGCATATCTCTGTAGTACATCCCACTCATATTTGCCACTCCATTTTCGTGAATTTAATGCTTTTTGCATATTAATATAATTTTTATGCTATTACATGTGTTTTGCATTGTTAGATGTTACACTTACTCCTGACTCATGCTCCACTGGTGATGTTAGACTTGTTGATGGACCAGTAGAGTCAGCAGGAAGACTTGAGGTGTGTGTTAATCAGAACTGGGGAACAGTGTGCAGTAGAAGCTGGGACAGATCAGATAGTAGAGTTTTGTGTAGGCAGTTAGGATATCAAGATACAGGTGCACACACATAATGCCATCATTATGTCTATGCTGTTATAACAGGGTCAACTTATGGTAGTGGTTTGTATGGTCCAGGCAGTGGACTAATTGCATTTGGTTATCTCTACTGCAATGGTAATGAGGATTCTATTTTTAGTTGCAACAGAAATATATTTTCTGTTGTATCTGGATCATGCACTACTCATCATTATGATGTTGGAGTTACTTGTGATCGTTAGTTACCATTATTATAATTTTAAAATTTTTTATATTTTTATTTGAAATAGCTTTTTGTGATGATGGGTCTGTTCGTTTGGCTCAAGGTCAAAAGGCATCAGTTGGTCGTGTAGAAGTTTGTGTTGATGGCATTTGGCGTACTGTCTGTAGCCAGTACACAACTAATACTGATGCTAGTGTTATTTGCAGTAGCTTTGGATATTCTCCATATGGTAACTAAGGATTGTTGGGCTGTGTAAATTTGAAATAAACTTTTATTAAGCAACTTGTGCAGTAACTACTTTAGTATTATGATATCAGCAATTCAGCATATAGTCATTGTAATGTTTTATAGGAGCAATTAGTCTTCGAGGACACTTCACTGAATACGAAAGGTCTCATTTCATTTTTGATCTGAATTGTATTGGTAATGAGTCAAGTATTTGGAATTGTTCTTATAGCACATCAAGTGATAGTGCATGCAGCAGCTACAATGATGCATCAGTTTACTGTCAAGGTATTGCATATTGTCATTTGCTATTAATTAATTTGTAATTTTATTGTTTAGCTATCAGTACTCTAATGGCAAATTGTACTGATGGTGATGTTAGATTAGTTGGTGGTAGTACACAATACGAAGGAAGAGTTGAAGTGTGTATTAACAAAGCATGGGGGACTATTTGTAGATCTAGTTGGAGCAATTATGATAGTAATGTTGTCTGCAGACAGCTAGGTCACATGGGATTTGGTAAGTGCCTAAAGTAGCATTGTCTTACTTTATATGGCATATATTTTAGGTTCACGTTCATATTCTCGATTTGAACCAGGTGTTGGCCCAGTATTTATGAGTTATGTTGGCTGTTCAGGAAGGGAGACTTCTCTATTGGAATGTTATTATACACAGCCTTTTCAATATTCACATTGTGGACACTCTATTGATGCAGGTGTCATTTGTGAAGGTATTATGATTACTCATAGTGATATAATGATTGATTTTGTTGAACAGCTCCTTGTAAAACTGGAACTGTACGATTGGTAAGTGGGTCAAGCAGTTACTACAGAAGATATGGACGTGTAGAGGTGTGTCTTAAAAATGAGTGGGGAACCATATGTGATGATTTCTGGAATGATGCAGCTGCTTCTGTAGTCTGTAGAATGCTAGGATATTCATCTTATGGTAATAAAAATTTGAAGAAAATGATTGGATCTTAATATTTAGGAGCTAGAGCTTTGAGTAATCAATTTACAGAAGGATACTTAGACATGTACTTAAACTACTTGAATTGTAGTGGTTTGGAAAGTTCTGTGTTTGACTGTCCTTACAATCAATCAATTGATCACTCTTGTAATCAGTATGAAGATGCTTCGGTCATTTGTCAGTGTAAGACAATTTATATTATTATAACAAAAATTTTATAATTGTAAGTAATTTCACATTGTGATAATTTGTGAACTAAGTCATACCACTAATTAATATACCAGGGTAATAAACATGTAACCAATTTAAACTATCGTGGGCACCTTTTTTTCGAGGGCTATAAATTTTGTGGATTTTGCGATTTTTAATAAGATTCACGAAAATTACTTTCACGAAAATCAAATTAATACAGTACAAGATGGCAGACGGCATAAGTTTGCGAAAATTAAATCCACGAAATTTATAGCTCTCAAAAAAAAGGCGCCCTACGGTATGCTCCCTTTGATCAGCACTGTGACTTCAGCAAGTTACTGTAGGTGTCTTTAATAGTTGTATCTACTAGTTTATGTATGTGATGTGTAGCATAGGGGTTTGCTTTAAAAATATATTTTCATGTACTGTATAGTGGAGAAAAGTGCTATTGGAACTGGCCAATTGTGGCCAATATGGTGGTAAGGGATGATAAAATTGCCAAAATTTCTGTTTATAAGTGTTAAATCATTGATGTTATGTGTGCTTTTCTCAATTAGTAAATGATGTACAATATTCAAACTGCACTACTGGTGATATTAGACTGACTGGTGGATCTAATGAATATGAAGGAAGAGTTGAATATTGTCTTAATGGAGTTTGGGGTTCTGTTTGTGATGATAGTTGGGACACTTTGCAAGCAAAAACTGTCTGTCAGCAACTAGGACATAGAGGTGTTGAAATAACTGTTATTTATGTGTATGCCAAATTATTTATGATGGCACTGAAGTATAGGAAGACATGTGCTATATATACATGTACCTTTGTGCAATAGTGCAATTGCATTTTTAAAATTACATTTAGAGTTAACTTAGCAAGTTAAAAATGATGTTCCATTATCCCATATGTGTAGCCATATTATACATATACATGTATAATTCAAATTAGTTCTTGTATTCATTTAACTTGTCTATACTTCTGGCATTTCAGAACTTAAAGTTAACAGCTTAATTTTTTATTGTGTGGTTTCATTGTAGATCTAACTGAATGTGTCATTATTTATAGGCTTTACTTATAAAATAAATTCCTATTTTGGAATTGGATATAAACCAATGGTTGTTTATGACTCCAGATGCTCAACTGGCTCTGTTAACTTTAATAATTGCTATCTAAACTGGATCCCTAACTCATATTGCAACAATTATCATGAAGCTGGTGTCATATGTGAATGTGAGAATCTATTTCCATTTCCTATTATAATGTAAGCACTCTTTAATAGCTAATTCATGTGCTAATGGGCAGGTGAGATTAAAGGATAGTGATTCACAACGTCGGGGTAATGTACAAGTTTGTATTAATGGCACTTGGGGAGAAGTTTGTGGGCAAGGAAATTCTAAAGTTGATGGCAATCTTGCTTTAGTTGTGTGTTCTGAACTAGGATATTCCTCTTATGGTATAAACAGTTCAATTGTGTCTCAATACTTGTTATGCTCATTACAGGTGCCAGAAGTACTGTTGGTACTTGGTACATTCGATACTCTTATCGTTATTACTACTATTATCATTATTATTACCATCGCTCTGTGCTTTATGAGTATAATTTTAAACTCTTTGATGTACAATGTTATGGGAATGAATCAAGTATCCTTGACTGTAAACATGATACAATAGGAACATGCTCCAGTTATTATGCTAGTGGTGTTGTGTGCAGTTATGGTTAGTAAGAATTAAAATTTACATATATAATAGTTTTATAGACACCATTGATGCTCCTGTAAACTGTACTGATGGCAGTATAAGACTGTATGGTGGTTCTAGTACAATGGAGGGTATACTGCATGTTTGTGCTAATGGAGCATGGGTCACAGTGTGTTCAAGTTATTGGGATGACCGAGACAATACTGTAGCTTGTCGTCAACTTGGTTTCTCATCATATAGTAAGAGTTTCCTTTTATTAAATGTAATAATAATTTTTTTTGATGATGTAGAATATGAAACTGACGTAACTAGTACTGATTATCCAGTTATATTTAACTATTTTAACTGTCGTGGATCTGAAAGTACTTTGGGAGAATGTGGCTCTGGGCTAACATCTAATAATTTCTGCACTCATCGTCAAGTAATCAGAATTACTTGTGAAGGTATATCATATTATAACTGAGACAATATCGTTTTTATTTATATTTTTAGACAAATGTACTGAAAATGATGTTCGCCTTCATGGTGGGGACAAATACTATGGATATGTTCAATTCTGTACCAAAGGAGAATGGCGTTCTGTTTGCATTAATCACTGGGATAATAAAGATGCTAGTGTTGTTTGCACACAACTGGGTTACTCACCCTATGGTCAGTGATGAAACTTCAATTTGCTTATATATTTGTACTATAGGAGCACTGGTTGGTCAATCCTGGTGGTACAGTAATTCGTTCTACACTAATGTTCTCAGAGGTGTTAATTGTGTTGGGAATGAGACTAGTCTTCAAGATTGTCCTACAGACAGCAGTGCTAGCTGTGGCTATAGTTATTATCATGCCACTGTCATTTGTCCAGGTCTGATATGATTTTTTTTGAAGTATAATTAGGCTAATCACATTTAATAACAGTTCATGGATCGGCATATTCTAATTGTACTGATGGTGAAGTTAGATTGTTTGGTGGATCTACTGAATATGAAGGAACTGTTGAGATTTGTCGTAATAATGCTTGGGGGACAATATCTTCTAACTGGTATTCTAATAATATTGCTCAAACTGTTTGTAATACACTTGGATTTAAAACACCAGGTTTTACAAGATTTTGTACTATTGCTATTTATTATATTATTGTTAGGTGTATCTTCTGTTCGTAATGCTTATTATGGGGAAGGCAGTGGTCCTATTCTTATGGGAGGTTACATTTCTTGCTGGTCAGGTACTACTTCATTACTGAATTGTTACAATAACCCTTCTGACATTATACACTCAAATTCTCATCACTATGACATTGGTGTCAGATGTGAACGTAAGAATTATAATGATTATAAATTTGGATATTTAAGTTAATTTTGTTGCTATTTTATAGCACCCTGCACTAATGGTGACATCAGACTGCAAGGTAGTAGTAATCCTTTAGTTGGTAGAGTAGAAGTGTGTGTTAATAAGACATGGGGCACCATATGTGATAGAAGATGGGATAATAGTGATGCCACTGTGGCATGCAGACAGCTTGGATTTTCAGATCAAGGTAAATTACTAGCAATAATATATCATATATCCTCAAATCAAAGCTGGGTGCAAATAAACACCAGGTAGCAATAAAATGGAACTATGCATCCACAAAAATAGCCTTAAAATATTAGGCTTCCTGAAGTCTTGTGCGTGAGGTCCCTGGTTTGAATCTCACTGTTGACTCTAATTATATTTTATTTTTTGAATTTTTAAGGTCCAAATGTCATTTTAAGAAATAGACACTTGGACTTTTATATGAGGAAATATGGTACTATAATGAGATGTACAAGATGATTTATTGGCAAGAGTAATATTTGGCAAATTTACCTGTTGAAAGTTAATTGGCGAATTTTATGTTGGTGATTTTGTGCCACAAGCCATTGAGCATGCTCAGATTGAAACAAAATGGCTGATTTTAGAATCGCCAATCGCCAATATTAATTCCTCACCAATAAATCATCTTGTACGGTATATCACTACTTGTAGGAGCCACTGCTGGTCGATCATCATCATATTGGTGGTGGTGGTCATGGCACAGACGGTATAGTGAAGGCGAAAAAGCTTTTCATATAATTGATTTAAGTTGTAAAGGAACAGAGGATAGTGTCTTTGATTGTTCTTATAGTAATGTCCAGTCTTTCTATTGCCATTCACATGATGATGCATATGTAACTTGTGCAGGTATAATTTTATATACATTTGACTGTAATAGTAGTTAAGTTAATCACAACTTTATGTAGCTCCTGATACAAGTGATAATTGTACAGCTGGCGATATCAGATTAGTTGGTGGTCTATCGAAGTATGAAGGTCGTGTTGAAATGTGTTATGGAGGCTCATGGGGCTCAATATGTCCTTCAAGTTGGGATAGGAATGATGCTAAAGTTGTTTGTCAGCAGTTGAACTATTCTATAGCTGGTGAAGACCTAATAATTGTTTTTGTTTGCATGTAGTTGTGCGAATTTATCTAATCTACTTGTACTTCTTTTAGGATCCACTGCTTCAAATTCATATGGTAAAGGTGTTGGGCCAGTACACATTTCTGGTGTTTCTTGTTCTGGGAATGAAACTAGGCTGCTTAATTGTTCTTATTACACTCATTCATGCTCTTATAGCTATGATGCTGGAGTAAAATGTGAAGGTGAATATATGGTTGAAATTTCTTATTATTACAAAATATTTCACTTTAGCTCCATGTACAAATGGTGATGTGCGGTTAAAAGGTAACAGTAGATACACTGATTTTGGTCGTGTTGAAATATGCTTTAACAATACTTGGGGCACTATATGTGATGATTACTGGGACTATGATGATGCTACTGTGGTCTGTAAACAACTAGGATTCTCTCCTTTTGGTAAAATTGATAAAATGAGTTTTGTAGATATCATTTATTCCATTAGGTGCCATACCAAAGAAAGGCTTTTATACAGAGTATATATTTTCTCATAATATTTACAGTATTAATTGCACTGGAACTGAAGATAGCCTTTTTGACTGTCCTTACAGCATGGAAAGTAATGGATCCAAATCAGACTGTTTGGGTCATGAAGATGCTGCTGTGATCTGTCAAGGTATTATGGACAATTTTATCTGATTAAACAACAATCAATTTTGCTAGCTTTAAATACCTTGTCTTCAAATTGCACTAATTTTGATGTCCAGTTGGTTGATGAAGTTAGCCTGAATAAAGGAAAAGTTCAGATATGTATTAATGGAGTGTGGGGCCTTTTATGTAGTAATTCCATTGATAAAAATGATGCTCGAGTTATATGCTCACAGTTGGGGTACTCAACAGGAGGTATGTGTATTGTTATAATTTTCAATTTTAAGATACTTTAGGTAATTTATTGTACAATGGGCAATTGTCTGAAAATGATGTGCTACTTGTTACTGATCTTGGTTGTTCTAGTACCGACACTCTGATCACTCAATGTTCTTTTTCTCATTTTACTGAAACTTCTAATTGTGATGGAAGAAGTGTTGCCTCCATTCATTGTAAAAGTAAAGGAATCAACATTATGTTTTTTTATTTAATAGTGGTAACTAGATTGTACTGATGGGGAAATTAAGATCATTCCATACAGCTCTTACTCAAAACTGATTGGTAGATTAGAAGTGTGTGTTAATGGTGCATGGGGAGTAATATGTAGAGATTTCTTTGATAACAATGATGCTGCTGTTGCCTGTGGACAGTTAGGATACTCATCAGAAGGTATTTTTATTAAAATGCATGACTAGTTTAATCATTAATTTATTTTGTGAAACATTAGGCTCAGTAGCAATCACTGAAAGCTACTATTCTGGCTTAGTAGAAATTGCTATTTTTGATTTAAACTGTACTGGCAGTGAGAAAAATATTTGGGATTGCCCCAGTAATGCTTTAGTAGAGCAGTATACTTGCTCATCTAACTCTTATTATGCTGGAATTGCTTGTCACTGTAAGAAGTTGGAATTTGCCACAGTATATTTACTTTTAATTCATTACATAGCATCATCAGTCAACCTCACAAACTGTACAACTGGTGAGACTAGGCTATCTGATACATTACAAGGCCGTGTTGAACTATGCTATAATAATGTTTGGTATGGAGTTTGTGGAGATAATTACAATGAAATCTCTTCTGTTATTTGTAAAAACGTGGAACACCAAAAAGGTTGCAAATTGTTAACAATTTTATTTATATACATTATGTATAGAAAGTAGAAATGCTTATCAGAGTAATTTTCCTGATCTTTCAAGCTTACCGTTATTTCCATATGAGTTTCGTTGCTGGCAGGGTAATGAAGCTTCATTGTTAGACTGTTCTAAAAGCATTGCAAGTTGTTATAGTAGTAGTAATAACAATGGTGACTATGCTGGAGTAGTCTGTGAAGGTATCATTACATTTTTATTGATATAAAGTCAAATGAATTTTATAGACATTTGTAAAAATGGGTCTGTTCATCTGGGTGGTTCTGGTTATGCATCAATTGGTAGAGTAATGCTTTGTATTAACGGCCATTGGGGAACTGTATGTCGAGACAGTTTTGATGATGAAGATGCTAGTGTTGTATGCAAACAATTGGGCTATTCTTCATATGGTAAGTATGTCAATAATGATATTTAAGGATTTTATTAATATCTAAAGGAACTGTTGTACTTCCCTACAATTCCTATTATGATTATTATGCTCCTGAGTTCATTCATGATTTGAATTGCACTGGTACTGAGGAAAGAGTCTTAGACTGTTTATTCATTGTTAGGGGCTCATATTCATGTAGTCGCTACTCTGATGCAGCTGTAGTTTGTCAAAATCAAAGTAAATTTCATCTTATTTTTACATTTTATATTGGCAGTGTTTTATTTGGTGATGTTTCCATATTAATTGATAGTTTTATTTTGCTGATAAGACAATAGTTCATGCATTAACCATAGCAAATGGCAGTTTAATATTGACAATTTTAATATTAAATCACCAAAATTAATCACTATTGGATTAATTCTATTTTAATTAGCTATAATTGAAACCAATATTGACATTGCATGTTCTGATGGTGATTCTCGTTTGATTGGTGGCATTAATGATGCTGAAGGACGTGTTGAAATGTGTTATAATAATTTCTGGGGGCAAGTTTGTCATAATTCATGGAGTACATCTGATGCTAATGTAGTCTGTAAACAACTTGGACACCAGTCTAAAGGTATGTTTTTGATTTATCATTATCTCAAAAAACTTCTTTTACAGGTGCAATTGCTTTGCATAATAGCTACTTTGGCAATGATCAAGATCCTCATATTATTTCTTATCTTTATTGCAGTGGGTCTGAGTCTTCTCTCCTGGGCTGCAGTAAAGATTTCATTGCAGCTGCTATATCTTGCAGTGATGAAACAGTAGCTGGAGCTATTTGTATAGGTTAGCACTAATTGCTTTGTTAATTTTTAATTATTCATGTACATTTTTGTAGCTATAGATGAATGTAGTAATGGGGCAGTAAGACTAGTTAACCAACATACTGATGCTACAAATGCTGGTAGAGTTGAATTGTGTGTAGAAAATACATGGACTACACTATGTGATCAAAGTTGGGACATTGAAGATGCACAAGTTGTCTGTAGACAGTTGGGGTTCTCTATATATGGTGTGCTTTGTTACCTGCCCATACCCTTTTTATTTATATGCTGGTAGGTACATTACCTGAATATAATTGTTATACAGAAAGTGACCTGTCTTTTGGAATCACTGACCTCAATTGTACTGGTAATGAAGATCACTTGCTTAATTGTTCACACAGTAATGCTGCATTGCACAACTGTCAGTCTCATAGTGATGCCAGTGTTGTATGTCAAAGTACATACCCTAATTCATTGATAATCGAAATATTATGTTTTTACTATTGTAGGAATTATTCATCAAGCTAACTGCACTAATGGTGACGTGAGGCTGGTTGATGGTAGCACAGAAGATGATGGTAGAGTTGAAGTATGTATCACTGAGGCATGGGGAAGCATCTGCTCCTATGGCTGGAATGTGCATGATGCTTTTGTTGTATGCAAGCAATTAGGGTAATTTTAGTCATAGTGTATTATTTATGCTTTGATACTATTACAGTTATATTGGTGGAAGAGTTCAAAGCATCTCCTCTGGAGTTGGTCCTGTTCTTATGTCACATTTATATTGCAATGGAAATGAAGAAACACTTCTTGATTGTTCCCATCAGTCTTGTTACATATCTCAGTGTACTTCATCTGATGCTGGGGTCAGTTGTGAAAGTAAGTGCTAGATTTATAGCTCTAATTTCCTCTTTACATATAGCTTCCTGTACTAATGGAAGCATTAGACTTGACAGTTATACTCGATATCCTAGCCTACCAAAGACTGTAGAAGTCTGCATAAACAGCACATGGCACACAATTTGTAATAGTCATTTTACTAAGACAGAAGCAAGTGTGATTTGTTCACAATTAGGTTACTCTTCATATGGTTAGTATATGCATGTACATGTATGCAGTGTAGGATGAAGTCATATTCTTGTATTATAGGTGCATGGCCAAGCAATAATCAGTACAATTCTGATAATATATGGCCATTTGGAGTTTATGCATTATATTGCAATGGAAATGAAACTAATGTTTTTGATTGTTCATATTCTGTGACCAGTTCTGTTGGCCATAGCTGTTCTAGATGGTCACATCAAGCTTCTGTCAAATGCCAATGTAAGCTAAACTTGTTTAATTTGAACATGTATTGGTTTTACGACATTAGCTAAAACTACTGAATTTGTTGATTGTGCCAATGGTGATCTAAGACTGATTGGAGGACAAACAAAGAATCAAGGAAGTGTACAGATTTGTTACAACAATGCCTGGACATATTTGTGTAGTGGATGGTATTGGGGTACTACTGAAGCTAATGTTGTATGTGGGCAGCTTGGATATCGTTCTTATGGTAGAATATAGTTAGTTATCCTTGTTGTGAGAATCATTTATACATTAGGATCTGTTGCCTATTGGTACAATCGTTTTAATGCACCTCAGGATTCATCATTTGTTTATGGATTCTTTAATTGTTATGGCTCTGAAAAAAAGCTCACCAATTGTCGCATGTATTCATATTGGTTAAGATATTGCTACCCTTCTGATATAGCTAGTGTGTCTTGCCGTGGTAAAGAAATGTTTCTATGATTCCATTTGTACACATCATGCTTTATAGATATTGATGAATGTCAACAGGGCATATCAGGGTGTTCTCAAGTATGTACTAACACGATTGGCAGTTACTTGTGTAGCTGTTATCCTGGATATCAACTGAGTAATGACAGTCACTATTGCATAGGTTTGGATTCACAAGCATTGCACACATAGCTTGATGCATAGTTGAATGTTTATTACTTTAGATATTGATGAATGTGATGAAGAACTTGGTGCCTGCAGTCAAAGTTGTACTAATACTGATGGAAGTTATATATGTAACTGTACTACTGGTTATACATTGAATAATGATGGTCAAACTTGTAATGGTAAATCAGATGTGATTATAAGAATTATTTGCTTAATTCTATGTTTCTAGACATCAATGAGTGTATTGTCGATAATGGTGATTGTGGCAGTATATGTATTAACACGAATGGTAGCTATTTTTGTTCTTGTGAGTCTGGTTTTACTTTAGAAGCCGACCAATATAATTGCACAGGTATGCACTGTCATTAATATATTTTATGCTTGTGGCTACCTTTATATACAGATATCAATGAGTGTCTCACTGATAATGGTGGATGTAGTTATACCTGTATAAATACTCCAGGAAGCTACACATGTGATTGCAGCACTGGTTATAACTATGATCCCATTGAAATGAATTGCTCTGGTAAAAATTTTGACATAGACATTATTGTTTTAAATCATGTTAGACATTAATGAATGTGATATGGCTAATGGTGGTTGCGAGGATATTTGCACAAACACTAATGGAAGTTTTTATTGCTCATGCTCCTCTGGTTTTGAGTTAAAAAATAATGTTTTCTGTTCAGGTACAGAAGTAGCTATTTACTTAACAAATGTGGCTATAATCTTATAGATGTTAATGAGTGCTCACAGAGTGCTTCAAGCTGTGCCCAAGTGTGTATTAATACTGTTGGTAGTTATCAATGTAGTTGTCATGTGGGACATATTTTAGCATCTGATGGTCGTAACTGTGATGCAGGTAACTCTATTGTTGTTAAGTATTAAACATTACTATGATTTAGTTGCTGTTGGAAAGTGCTTAGGAGCAGGTATTTGTAATCAGCAATGTACCAATTCTCCTGGATCAACTGAAGGTTTTATTTGTTCTTGTTATTCTGGATATGTGCTCAGTAATGACAGTCACACATGCATAGGTATACAAATGATTTACAGCTTGTTTGTCAAGTTAATTTTCCCGGTATAGATATTGATGAATGTGATGCTATGAACATAAGTTGTGAACAGACGTGTCACAACAGTCAAGGATCCTATTATTGTTCATGCTTTGATGGCTATGGTTTAGATTCTGATAAATACAACTGCTCAGGTTCGGCTATTGAATAGCTCATTTCATTAAATTTTTTGTTTTTATTTGTTAGACATCAATGAGTGTAATGATGATAATGGGGGCTGTGAGCAAATTTGCACTAATACTATTGGAAGCTACTTGTGTACTTGTAATGTTGGCTATGCACTGACAAATGATAAATTTTGTTCAGGTAACACTTATAATCATAATTGCTATTAATTCTGCTAAAAAGATATCAATGAATGTAGTATTAGCAATGGTGGTTGTGAACAAACCTGTTACAATACTGCGGGAAGCTATTACTGTATGTGTGGTACTGGATTCACTTTAAATGCATACAATAATTGCACAGGTTAATATTTAACATGTTTTTTCAGATTTTTACATTGAATTATATAGACATCAAGGAATGTGATACTAATAATGGAGGTTGTGGCCAGTCTTGTCACAATACATTTGGTAGCTATTACTGTACTTGCAACAACAGCTACTCACTCAATGCTGACTATCATACGTGTGATGGTAAGTATAGATGAAAAGTAAAATGACTTGTTGTATTGAATTAGATATTGATGAGTGTGTCTATGGTACTCATGGTTGTAATCAGAACTGTACTAATACTAATGGATCTTATCTTTGTTACTGTATGACTGGTTATCATCTTATGGACAATCAAAAAATATGCACTGGTAATATCATCAGAAAATATTTTTTATGTTAATTTTTAATAGATACAAATGAGTGTCTTTTGAGTAATGGTGGTTGTTCTCAGTTGTGTACTAATACTATTGGTAGCTATCAGTGTAACTGTAGGAATGGATATCAGCTAAGTGATAATGAAATTGATTGTGATGGTTAGTTATCCATCATTTTTGTATTGTTACTAGATTTTCTATTTCAGATATTAATGAGTGTATTAATGGCACTCATCTATGTGAACACAACTGTTATAATACTAATGGTAGTTATGTCTGTGATTGTGAACCAGGCTACCAATTATCAAATGGACTAACATGTTCTGATATCAATGAATGTGAGGCTAATAATGGAGGCTGTGCTCAAGTGTGTGTTAATCAAGTTGGATCATATTATTGTCAGTGTAACAATGGATATACTCTTGATGATGATGCTCATGGGTGTTCAGGTAAATTATTTTAGATATTATTTTGATCCAATTATAATTATTCAGATCACAATGAATGCTTGAACAATGTTAATGCTTGTGAACAAATCTGTCACAATTCTAACAGTTCTTACTCTTGCTCATGTTTATCAGGATACAGACTAGCTGATAATAATAGAACTTGTGATGGTAGGTATTTGTGTTACTGTTGTATTTATGGTGCGTTCTTTATTAGATATTAATGAGTGTTCTGAAGGACTGTCAAGTTGTAATCAGTTGTGTATTAATACTATTGGAAGTTATGATTGTGATTGTTATGCTGGATTTGATTTGAAAAGTGACAACAAAACATGTCTAGGTATTGAATATTATCATGCATGTAGATTTATCTATTTGGTAGATATCAATGAGTGTACTGATGATAATAGAGGTTGTTCTGATTTATGTACTAACACAATTGGTAGTTATTATTGTTCTTGTAATTCTGGTTACTCACTGAACAGTGACAAGCATAATTGCAGTGGTATGTTTAACTACTGTTGAAAATTTTATAATAATTATTTTTTATTATAGACATCAACGAGTGTTTATCTGATAATGTTTGCATGCATTCTTGTATTAATACACCTGGCAGCTATTATTGTACTTGTGGATCTGGTTATACTTTAAATAATGATACAAACATTTGTCAAGGTAATAGTTGTACATTGTGCTACAGCTGTTGATCCTTTCTTTTAAAGATATTAATGAGTGTGGACTTAATAATGGGGACTGTGAACAGCTGTGTAATAATAGTATTGGAAGTTACTGGTGCTCTTGTCTTACTGGATACACATTAGATGCAAACAATATGAATTGCTCAGGTACACAAATTATAATGAATGTGCTTTTTATTACTGATGAGCAGATATTAATGAGTGTGATACTAACAATGGAGGTTGTGAACAGATTTGTACTAATACTGAATCATCCTATCAGTGTTCTTGTAGTGAAGGATTTAGCTTACATAACTATTTCTTTTGTTCAGGTACTGACTAGAGGTATATAGTTATAAATAATTTCCATACCTTATTAGATATTGATGAATGTACTGATGGTACTGGTAATTGTAGTCATATTTGCTTAAACACAGTTGGCAGCTATACCTGTCAGTGCCGGCTAGGATATGAGCTTGATACTGATAATCATAGTTGTATTGGTAAGTTCATTTAACAAACTATGGCAGAGTACCTGATTCATGAATGTTACTTTTTGGTTGTATGAGCTATTAGGCTGTCATTATTATAACACTTTACAATTTGTGACTCTTATTTTAAACTAGATATCAATGAATGTGATGCTCTGAATGGAGGTTGTGAGCAAACCTGTCAGAATACTGAAGGATCCTATCATTGCTCATGTTTTAATGGATACAGTTTGGATTCTGATCAATACAATTGTTCAGGTAATTTGTAATAACTAATATCTTTTTGTTCATGTATGTTTCTTAATAGACATCAATGAATGTAGTTTCAATAACGGACATTGTGAACACATTTGTGAAAATTCTATTGGAAACTATACATGCTCTTGTAATTCAGGCTATGTGCTAGTAAATGGAAAATTTTGCTCAGGTAGATTAACAATTTAACATATTGTACTGCATTTTAGTTTGGTTATTTTAATAAATTCCATGCACAAAAATAATGTATATAAGTTCAAAACACTTATAATATTTACTAATGTTGTGTTTTAAAATTTTGTATTAATTTAACAACTATATAAATGTTTTATTACACTCTCTTGATGGTTTGTATACTGCTAAAATTTGAATTTGTCCTATAGAAAATGTTTTAAATTTGAAATGATACTCTTTTATATTTTTTCAAGATATTAATGAGTGTAGTATCAACAATGGAGGTTGCAAGCAAACCTGTCACAATACTGCTGGAAGTTATTCTTGTGTTTGTGATATTGGCTTTACTTTAGATACTCATGATAACTGCTTAGGTAAGGAATCTGTATTACTGTAGGTTGCCTTTTTAAGGGCTATAGATTTTGCAGATTTGTATTTTGCTGATTTAATTTTCCATCTGTCATCTTGTACCATAATATTAATTTGATTTTTGCGGAAGTAATTTTCGTGAATCTTTAGAATAATTGTGAAATCCATGAAATTTACAGCCCTTGATAAAAGGCCCTACAGTATTGTTATTATTAAAATATCACAATTTTTTATAGATATTAATGAATGTGACGCTAATAATGGAGGTTGTGACCAGTCTTGTCACAATACATTTGGTAGCTATTACTGTACATGCAACAACAGCTACTCACTCAATGCTGACTATCATACTTGTGATGGTAAGTATAGGTGAAAAATAAAATGACTTGTTGTATTGAATTAGATATTGATGAGTGTGTCTATGGTACTCATGGTTGTAATCAGAACTGTACTAATACTAATGGATCTTATCTTTGTTACTGTATGACTGGTTATCATCTTATGGACAATCAAAAAACATGCACTGGTAATATCATCAGAAAGTATTTGTATGTTCATTTTAATAGATACAAATGAGTGTCTTTTGAGTAATGGTGGTTGTTCTCAGTTGTGTACTAATACTATTGGTAGCTATCAGTGTAACTGTAGAAATGGATATCAACTAAGTGATAATGAACTTGATTGTAATGGTTAGTTATCCATTATTTTTGTATTGTTACTAGATTTTCTATTTCAGATATTAATGAGTGTATTAATGGCACTCATTTATGTGAACACAACTGTTATAATACTAATGGTAGTTATGTCTGTGATTGTGAACCAGGCTACCAATTATCAA
>NW_003546252.1:277506-361247 GCF_000090795.2 Amphimedon queenslandica | reverse complement strand
TACTGATCTTGGTTGTTCCATACTGATGACCTCATCACTCAGTGTTCTTTCTCTCACTTTACAAGAGCTTCAAGTTGTGATGGGAGAACTGTTGCTGCCATTAGATGTCATAGTATGAATGAGTTTAATAGTTTGTATTGTTTAATATTATACCAACAGATTGTACTGATGGGGAAATTAAGATCATTCCATACAGCTCTTATTACTCAAAACTGATTGGTAGATTAGAGGTGTGTGTTAACGGTGCATGGGGAGTAATATGTAGAGATTTCTTTGATAACAATGATGCTGCTGTTGCCTGTAAACAACTGGGATACACATCAACAGGTATTGCCTGGTCATTTTTGACATTATAGATAAGTGTTTGTCTCTCTATTGTAGGCTCATTAGCAATTAATGATAGATCTTATTATTCTGGAGCAATAGACATTAATATTATTGATTTGAACTGTACTGGTAGTGAAAATAACATTTGGAACTGTCCCAGCAATGCTTTATTAGGACAGCATACTTGCACATCAATCTACTATTTTGCTGGAGTTGCTTGTCACAGTAAGTCAAATAATTGTAGTAGTTACTATTTTCAAATTACTATTGTTCATAATAGTTGCATCATCAGTTAATTATGCTAACTGTACAACTGGTCAAGTTAGATTATCTGGTTCCATGGAAGGTCGTGTTGAACTGTGTCATGATAATGTGTGGTATGGTGTATGCGGAGATAGTTACTATTATATATCTCCAGTTGTCTGTGGAAACATTGGATATCAACAAGGTTTTATACTTATGTGCATTATATTGTTAAAGCCTTGTTCATAGAAAGTGGATATCGGAGCAACTTTCCAGAACTTCAAGATTTGCCATTGTATCCATATGAGTTTTATTGTAGTGGTACAGAAAGGTCATTGTTGGAATGTTCAAGATACACTAGTAGTTGCTATAGTTCAGCTAATTACTATTATGGTGATTATGCTGGTGTGACTTGTCAAGGTATGGCATGCAATTATATGATTATAATGCCATGTGATGAATATTAAATCCCGTATAGATGCCTGTCAAAATGGAACAGTGCGTCTTCAAGGCTCTGGTTATTCTACTATGGGTAGAGTGGAGATCTGTACCAATAATGAGTGGGGAACTATATGCAGAGACAGTTTTGATGATAATGATGCACGTGTTATATGCAGTCAATTGGGATATTCGCCCTATGGTAAAATATCGACATTATTACTGTTTATTTTAAAACTTTAATTGAAGGGGCTATTGTACTTCCTTCTTATTATTACTATGACTACAGAGTCACTCCTATTATCTCTGATCTTAACTGCACTGGTACTGAAGGAGCAATTTTGGACTGTCCTTACATTGAACAAGGTTCCTACTCCTGCAGTAGATACTATGATGCAGCAGTAATCTGTCAAAGTATGTAAATTACTTGTGCTACCATTAATCCATAATACTCTATTGAAGATAATGCTACTACTAGTGTCAGTTATAATTGTTCTGATGGTGATGTACGTTTGATTGGTGGTATCAATGATGCTGAAGGACGTGTTGAAATGTGTTACAATAACTTCTGGGGGCAAGTTTGTGATAGGTCATGGAGTACATCTGATGCTAATGTAGTGTGTAAACAACTTGGATACCAATCTACTGGTATTTTAAAGTATTACATTTTGTAGTATAATTTCTCATAATATTAGGTTCTACTGCATATTGGTCTAGCTATTTTGGAAATGGACCAGCTTCTCATATTATCTCAAATCTCTATTGTGGTGGATTTGAGTCGTCTCTGCTAAGTTGTAGCAGGAGTAGTAGTAGTTTCAATACAGCTGCTCAATATTGTGGTGATAGTAGTGTAGCTGGTGCTGTTTGTTTTGGTTAGAATTTTGACATTAACAATGATCTAAAATGAATTATTCTTTGAATAGGCACACTAGCAGAGAAATGTGAGAATGGTGCAGTGAGACTTGTTAATACTTATACTGATGCTACTAATGTTGGTAGAGTTGAATTGTGTATTGGGAATACATGGACTACACTATGTGATCAAAGCTGGGATCTCGAAGATGCACAAGTCGTCTGTAGACAATTGGGATTCTCTATATATGGTTCATTTTATTATTTTTAATTTTAAATAGTGAATTTATTTCCAGGTGCTTTACCTGAACATAACTGTTATACCGAAAGCCAGCTATCATTTGGAATTACTGACCTCAATTGTACTGGTGATGAAGATCACTTGCTTAATTGTTCACACAGTAATGCTGCATTACACAACTGTCAGTCTCATCATGATGCCAGTGTTGTATGTCAAAGTAGGTTATTATAACATCATCAATTATTGTTATATATTGTTTAAAGGAACTGCTTATCAAGCTAATTGCACTAATGGTCAAGTGAGACTGGTTGATGGTAGCACAGAAGATGATGGTAGAGTTGAAATATGTATCAATCAGGCTTGGGGAAGCATCTGTTCCTCTGGCTGGAGTATTCAAGATGCATTTGTAGCGTGCAAGCAATTAGGGTAAACTAATGATATAAAATGCATAATTATAATATTAACCCAATTTTATTTGTATAGATACATTGGAGGAGAAATAAAGTCTATCAGTTCAGGGGCTGGTCCTATTCTTATGTCGCATTTATACTGTAATGGAGATGAGGCATCACTACTTGATTGCAATCATCAATCTTGCTATGTATCAGCATGCAGTTCTCCAGATGCTGGAGTCACGTGTGAAAGTATATTTCATTACAACCTTATATTAAGTACATGTACATGTATATATAGGACCTTGTAACAATGGAAGCATCAGGATTGATATTTATTCAAGCTATAGTAACCCTATTGGGGCAGTAGAAGTATGCATGAACAATACCTGGAATACAATATGTAGCAATAATTGGACAAAAGCAGAAGCCAGTGTAGCCTGCTCTCAGTTAAGCTATTCACCTTATGGTTAGTTATATGAAAGTAATATAGTGTCAGTGATTGCTGCTTTAAGGTGCTTTTGCTAGTACCTATCAATACACTCAGAGCATTTGGCCACTCGGACTTTATAATTTATATTGCAATGGAAATGAAACTAGTATTTGGGATTGCTCATATTCTCTAACAAATACATTTGGATCTAGTTGTACTCAATCAAGACAAGCAACTCTCAAATGCCAATGTAAGATATAAATAAAAATTTCAGAAATAACTTTATGCCTATTCTTAGCCATAACAACTAAGTATGTGAACTGTACTGATGGTGATGTAAGACTAGTAGGAGGACAAACAAAGAATCAAGGAAGTGTGCAGATTTGTTACAACAATGCCTGGACATATTTGTGTAGTGGGTGGTATTGGGGTACTACTGAAGCTAATATACTTTGTAGGCAACTAGGATATAATTCTTATGGTAAAATTTATGATACAAAACTGTATAATAATAATGTACTATATATATGTATAGGGTCTGTGGCTTATAGATATAATCAGTTTAATGCTCCTGAGGATTTTTCATTTGTTTATGGATTTTTTGACTGTTCTGGCTCTGAAAAAAATCTCTTAAACTGTTACATGAGAACATCCTACTTGAGGTATTGCTACTCTTACTATATAGCTGGTGTTAGGTGTCGAGGTAAGAAAAATAAAATAAATAGTGTATAATGTTTATTGTGATTTTAGATATTGATGAATGTCAGCAAGGAATATCAGGATGTTCTCAAGTATGTACTAACACTATTGGCAGTTACAAGTGTAGTTGTAATTCTGGATATCAACTGAGTAATGACAGTCACACGTGTATAGGTCAGACATTTTTGCAAATATAAAACAGGTTGTAATTTACTGAATTAGATATTAATGAGTGCACTGAGGGATTAAGCAGTTGCAATCAAAATTGTTTCAACACTAATGGAAGCTATACTTGCAGTTGTACAGCTGGTTACACATTGAATAGTGATGGATACACTTGCACTGGTGAATTATTAAATAACAATAATATTTTTAAAAAATGATTCTCATTACATTTTGTATGCTTTGTTAGATTTTAATGAGTGTAGCATTGATAATGGTCAATGCAGCAGTATATGTTCTAATACTGTTGGTAGCTATATCTGTTCTTGTGATTCTGGTTACACTTTGGAAAATGATGGGCATAACTGTACTGGTAAGCTACTGCTGTTCTTCATTATTATACTTATGTATGAAGATATCAATGAGTGTCTCACTGATAATGGTGGCTGTAGTTATACCTGTACAAATACTCCAGGAAGCTACACATGTGATTGCAGCACTGGTTACAACTTTGATCCCATTGACTTGAATTGCACAGGTTAGTAGAGATTTATAATCAATAAAACTATTGATTCTTTGTAGATATTGATGAGTGCAGTACTGATAATGGTGGCTGTGAGCAACTGTGTACAAATACCATTGGGAGCTTTTACTGCACTTGTAATTCTGGTTTCCAGCTAACAAATGATGTCTTTTGTTCAGGTACAAGGAATATTGACTGAAATTAATTTCAGCCTTCCAATTTTATAGATATCAATGAGTGCTCACAAGGAATATCAGGATGTGGTCAGCAGTGTATTAATACTATTGGAAGCTATGAGTGTGATTGTACCACTGGATACTACTTGTCATCTAATAATCAGACATGTCTAGGTAGCATATGCACAATAAAAAGATTTAGTTGCTTTTCACATATTTTCTAGATATTGATGAGTGTTTAGGAGTTAATGGTTGCAATCAGATATGCATGAATACAGTTGGGAGCTATTACTGTGATTGTCAGTCTGGATATATCCTAAACAATAGTCTTACTTGCATTGGTATTGCATTAAAAATTATATCTTTGCATTGTTTTCTCTGTGAAGATATTAATGAGTGTAATAATTCCAGTGGAGGATGTGCACAAATTTGTCAAAATACAGTAGGATCTTATGATTGCTCATGCTGGGATGGATACAGTTTAAATGCTGATAAATATAATTGCTCAGGTTTACAGTTAATTCATATTTTGATCTTTACTTAGTACATTAATAGATATCAACGAGTGTAACTTAAATAATGGTGGTTGTGAACAAGTCTGTACAAATAGTGTTGGAAATTATTCTTGCTCATGCAATTCAGGCTATATGCTTTTGAATGGACAGTTCTGCTCAGGTATTTCTATTCATTTTATATTAAATCCTGGCATTGTGCTTGTTCTTCATAGATATTAATGAGTGCAGTGTTAATAATGGAGGATGTCAGCAGACGTGTCACAATACTGCTGGAAGTTATTACTGCCTTTGTGGTATTGGATTTACTTTGGATGCACAAAGCAATTGCACAGGTTATTATTATGCTACACATATACTTTTAACAGAGTCCTTTCTTAATTTTAGATATTAATGAATGCAATACTAACAATGGAGGGTGTGAGCAGCAGTGTATCAATACATTTGGTAGCTATTGTTGTGCATGTAATAACAGCTACATGCTCAATGCTGACAATCATATGTGTGACGGTATGCTAATAGTTTACCATGTATAGCTTTATCCATTCCTTACATTTAATGTAGACTTTAATGAGTGTGTCTATGGTACTCATGGTTGTAATCAGAACTGTACTAATACTAATGGATCTTATCTTTGTTACTGTATAAATGGTTATCATCTTATGGACAATAAAAAAACATGCATTGGTAATTAATATTATCAGAAAATAATTTTTATGTTAATTTTTAATAGATACAAATGAATGTCTTTTGAGTAATGGTGGTTGTTCTCAGTTGTGTACTAATACTATTGGTAGCTATCAGTGTAGCTGCAGGAATGGATATCAACTAAGCGATAATGAAATTGATTGTGATGGTTAGTTGTCCATCACTTTTGGAAGTATAGCACTTTCTATTTCAGATATTAATGAGTGTACTAATAGCACTCATCTATGTGAACACAACTGTTATAACACTAATGGTAGTTATGTCTGTGATTGTGAACCAGGCTACCAATTATCAAATGGACTAACATGTTCTGATATCAATGAATGTGACACTAGTAATGGAGGCTGTACTCAAGTGTGTGTTAATCAAGTTGGATCATATTATTGTCAGTGTAACAATGGATATACTCTTGATGATGATGCTCATGGGTGTTCAGGTAGATGTAATTTTAAATTAATTTTTCAGAAAAATATAATTATATTCAGATCACAATGATTGTTTGAACAATGTTGATATTTGTGAGCAAATCTGTCACAATTCTAACAGTTCTTACTCTTGCTCATGTTTATCAGGATACAGACTAGCTGATAATAATAAAACTTGTGATGGTAGGTATTCATGTTACTGTTGTATTTGTGATGCGTTCATTATTAGATATAAATGAGTGTTTTGAAGGACTGTCAAGTTGTAATCAGTTGTGTATTAATACTATTGGAAGTTATGATTGTGATTGTTATTCTGGTTTTAATTTTAAAAGTGACAACAGAACATGTCTAGGTATTTATGAAATATCGTCATACATGTACATGTAGGTTTGTATCTATTTGGTAGATATCAATGAGTGTACTGATGATAATGGAGGTTGTTCTGATTTATGTACTAACACAATTGGTAGTTATTATTGTTCTTGTGATTCTGGATACTTACTGAACACTGATAGGCATAACTGCACTGGTATTTTTAGCTAATCTACTATTAGAATTTTTGTAACTTTATTTTCATTATTATAGACATCAACGAGTGTTTATTATCTAATAAAGTTTGCATGCATTCTTGTATTAATACACCTGGCAGCTATTATTGTACTTGTGAATCTGGTTATATTTTAAGTAATGATAGAAACATTTGTCAAGGTAATATAGTTGTACATTGTATTACAGTTGTTGATCTTTTATTGAAGATGTTAATGAGTGTGCAGTTAATAATGGAGACTGTGAACAGCTGTGTAATAATAGTATTGGAAGTTACTGGTGCTCTTGTCTTACTGGATACACGTTAGATGCAAACAATATGAATTGCTCAGGTACACAAATTATAATAATAAATTTTTAATTTCTGATGAGCAGATATTAATGAGTGTGATAGTGAAAATGGAGGTTGTGAACAGATTTGTACTAACATTGAATCATCTTTTCAGTGTTCATGCAATGAAGGGTTCAGACTACATAACAATTACTTTTGTGCCGGTATATTTACTTATTGTGTGAAATTATAGCATCAATTGTTAGATATTGATGAATGTACTGAGAGTATCTCTAACTGCAGTCATATTTGTATTAACTTGTTTGGTCGGTATAGTTGTCAATGTCAATTAGGATATGAGCTAGATAATGATGGACACTCATGCAATGGTTAGTATTATGAAGTTCAATTTTTTGACTTACCAACAGATATTAATGAGTGTGACAATTTTAACGGAGATTGTGATCAGATTTGTACCAATTTTGCTGGTTCATATATTTGTTCATGCCAAGAAGGATATGTTCTTAACATTGATCATCAAAATTGTACAGGTATGCTTGATGAATTAAAATAATGGGGCATCACTTTTAACAGATGTCAATGAATGCCTCATTAATAATGGAGGTTGTTATCACAGTTGTATCAATACTATTGGGAGCTTTTCATGTATGTGTAATGAAGGGTTTATGTCCACTGATAATGGAAAATATTGTACTGGTAAGTGAATGTATGAAAGAATTATCTAGCTTATGCTGTGTAACTTTATTTAGATATTGATGAGTGTCTTACTGATAATGGTGGTTGTGAACATTCCTGTGTTAATTCTATTGGAAGTCACAACTGTTCTTGTTCATCAGGATTTAAACTTGAAAGAAGTGTCTTCTGTTCTGGTATTTGTAATACTAATATTTTTAAGTATTTTGTTTATGATAGATATAAATGAGTGTTCACTGGGTATATCTGGGTGTGCTCATGGTTGTAGAAATGATGTTGGAAAGTATCACTGTATATGTCAAACTGGATATGAGCTTGCTGATGATAATCACACTTGTATTGGTCAGTTTATGATTACTGTAATATTACAATAATGCTATATACATAGATATCAATGAGTGCGATCAAAATAATGGGAACTGTAATCAGATTTGTGTCAATGAAGTTGGATCATATCATTGTGAATGCAAGCCTGGTTTTATACAGCATCATACTGGCTTTAGTTGTCATGGTAATAGTTGTATCAATTTTGTGTCTTTTATTTACTGTCTAAAAAGATATTGATGAATGTGCAACCAATACTGATGGATGTACTCACAGTTGTTATAATTTAAAGGGATCATTCTATTGTGGCTGTAACTTTGGATATGCACTCAATTCAACAGATAACAAGACTTGTTATGGTAAGGAAATTAAATGCTGTATATAAAAATGGAAGAAATTGCATAGATATCAATGAGTGTGAATCTAATAATGGAGGTTGTGATCACATTTGTACTAATGTTGAAAGCAGTTATACCTGTTCCTGTAATTCTGGTTATCAACTAGAGAGTGATGAACACAATTGTACAGGTATTGCTGATACTTAGCATCAATATAATTATCTGATATAACTTTAAAGATATTAATGAATGTTCTGTGAGTAATGGAGGATGTAATCAGGCATGTATTAACACACAAGGAAGTTATCAGTGTCAGTGTTTAACTGGCTTTATTATACTTGCTAATCTTTGCCAAGGTGCATAATTTACATTGCAATTTATCTATCAACGATATTGTAGATATTGATGAATGTAATATAAAAAATGGTGGTTGTGAGCATTCATGCACAAACACGTACGGAAGCTACTTTTGTACTTGCAATACTGGTTTTATTTTGACAAGTGGAGCATTTTGTTCAGGTAGCTATAGTAATATATACTTATAGTGTTTCAGTTTTTTTAGACATTGATGAGTGTTCTACAGCCAGTAATAACTGCAGTTATAAATGTGTCAATGATGTTGGTTCATTTCATTGTGAATGTTTACCAGGCCAAGTGTTGTCTTCAGATAGAGCTAGTTGTAGAAGCAGAAGTAAGTTTTTGATATTCTAATTAAGATAACATAACTATACAATGTACTTTTTAGGCAATGCGACAGTAACATCTAATGTAAGTGTACATAATAATAATGTGTGCCATAAATGTTTGCATTATGTAGGCTCAGCACTCTGAAAACTCTGCACAATACTTTGGACCACCACTTGCCATCACAATTTCAAGTATTACATGTTGGTAATATTATGTTTTTGATGCCTTCTATTTTATAGTTATTGTTATACTCGTCATTGTCATTATAGCTGGAATAGTTGTCTTTAAAAAGAAAGTAAAAGGAAAATTTGATGGTAGTCTCCACATGGATAGCTTATCTGCTGAAAATCCAGCCTATTCAGAGTCAAGCGTGATGAATGAAAGCTCTATTTATGTTATTGAGGGTAGCAGTGAGACTGATACTAATTAAGTATTTTTGATATAAACAATTATATGTTTTCAGACTAGTTAGATTTATATAGATCTAGTTTACATGGCAGTTAAGTCTTGTGTATTGTCATATATCTTTTTTTGATAATAATTTGATTTATCTCAGTCAAAGTTTGTGGGTATGTAGCTGTCAACTTATCCTGCAAATAGCATGTATTGTCAGTACCGGTATATGATTTCTTCAAGAGAAAGTTTGCTGACTAGATCTACACAGCAAAGAGTTTTTGATTGAATCATGAATGGTATCAGTCATGATTCGGCCGGCCTAGGCTAATGCATCAGATTTTTGGCAGGTAACATGGCAATGAGCCTAGAGGCTAGCTTAATATATTAGCCTTAATACAATCATGCCTGGAATTTGTACTGGTTTAGCTAGAGTAACAGTCATAACGATTGATTTTAGGCTGATTGCTTCAAGTTTATAATAATCTAGACTCTACATCGGTGTACATCAATTAGATCATAGATAGAGATCTAATTAGTTGGAAAACCACGCCTATACCGTGGCATGATGACATGATCGAGCTAGACTGATTGCTACTTGCTAGCTGTCTGAGCCTAGAGGCTAGAGATGACTTCAGAGCGAGCTTCAGAGCTAAGTATGGAGCTTCCCTTGCATGGCCTCCTTGGTACTGATACCCTTTGATTTTACTAAAGCATTCTACCTTTTATTAATTTTTAGACATTGAAGACTTGGATTATGTTTTGGGGCTTTTGAAGCAATGTCCCTTTTCCTTTGGCAACTGGAAAGGGTTTGGATCAGCTTTAGGACTAGACGAAGTGACATTGACTGACATTCAGTCCAGGAATAATTCAAGTGATTGTAATATGAAAGAATGTTTGTCAAAATGGCTTAAGAAAGCAGACTATGTTAAGCATAAGGGAGTACCTACTCTAGGAAGACTTTCAGATGCTTTAGAAGAGATCGATGAGAATTCAGCTGCTGATTATATCAGAAGAAATGGTATAATATTAATTAATTTTAAAAATTAGTAATGAATGGGTCATAAGAGTGGAGTAACCACATGAATTTATTGTAGTGTTTGTCAAGACAAAATAAACCAGAATTTACTTACATGTATATCTTGCTTTGCAATAAAATGCTGTGTCTAATAAATGAAACACTTCAGGCATGATGTACTATTCTACATTAGTACCCTATAGTGTGTATCTACTTGAATTCCCTTAGCTAAATTTGAGATCTTATAATTTTAGGGAGTTCATATGTTGATGATTTGCTTGGTGAAAGTTTTGGTCAGAAAAGACCTCCATTGTACGAGATGATTAGGAATATTCTTCGAGAATACCCAAGTGGACAAATATTCAAAGTGTGTTTGCTATCTTAAAAATGATGTTATTCTATTATACAGTATTATTTTTGTGCCTATAATAATACATGTAATTTAGATGATTATGATTTTATTCTTCAGGAAATCATTCAAAATGCTGATGATGCTAGAGCCACGGAAGTCAAATTCTATTTGGATTGTCGTGTCCTACAGACCCTCCCGCCTTCACTTATATCATCTGCTAGTGATGCTAAGCACCAGCTTCTGTTAAAGGAGTTTAAAGGACCTGCTCTCCTTTCATATAACAATGCTCCTTTCAGAGAAGAAGACTGGAAAAGCATACAGAGTCTTCAGCAGAGTGGAAAGGCCAAGAATCCACACAAAGTTGGAAAGTTTGGAATTGGATTTAATTCTGTGTATCATATTACAGGTGAGAGAAAGAGTGTGTGTGGTGTTATTTTAGTGATGAGTTTATGATATTCATGATTTAACTGGTAATTGAATTCATTTGTTAAGTGTTAACTCCATGATTATGTGTTTCTTGTTTCTGATAGACTTACCAGTTATCCTCAGTCAAAATTATTGTGGATTCCTAGAGCCACAGGAAAGGGTATGGAAAGGAGAATCAGGTAAAGGCTTCTTCCTAAAAAGTTTAAAAAATAATTGTCAAGAAGCACTGGAACCTTTTGATGGCATTTGTGGATTTTCAAAGCATAATCCAAGCTATCAGGATAAGACCTTGTTCAGGTTTCCATTGCGTAACAAAGAATCTAATCTTTCCAGTGATGTGTACACCATTGATAAGCTTCACAGCCTGCTTCACACATTACAGGAAGAAGCCCAGTATTTATTAGTTTTCCTAAGATCAGTTTGTTCAATTGAAATATGTAAAATCACAGAGAGCAATGATACAGTATCATTGTTTAAAGTCAGTGTGAGTCAAAAAGATTTTCAGTCACGATTATCTCAACAGCGAAAATTATTGAGTGATGTTGAATCAACATTTATTGGTGATTCGAAATATTGCATACGTGACATTATTATTGATGCATCATGTTTTAATGTTGAGAAAGTTGATGCTAGCGTTGTGAGCAATTACAATTGGCTGGTTGTTGATCAAATTGGTAGTGATGATAATGATGTAATGCAATTAGCAGAGAAGCAGCATATCCTTCCATGGGTTGGTGCAGCTATCAATTTAGAGGATCCTATTAGAAATGGTCGTATTTTTTGTATTTTGCCTTTGCCTGTGGAAAATCAGGCTCCATTTCATGTTCATGTTAATGGAACTTTTGCTATTAGCAGTAACCGTCGCTCTCTGAAATGGGAAGCACAAGAAAGAAAAGGAGATGAAGAGGGAACATGGAACAAGTTATTAGTGGAGAAATGTCTTCCTTCATGTTACTTTAGGTTGGTTTCTGAGCTGATGGAGTTGCTGGTTGATCCGAGCACAGTATACAGTTGTTGGCCTGACATCGAAAGAGTAAATGGTACCCCATGGTCTGGCATATTGGATCCATTTTACCAGTTACTAGTAAGCAATAGTAAGGCTGTGAATACTTTTGGAGGGAGATGGATTAGTGTTAGACATGCAGTTCTAATAATTGATAAAGTACCTGCATCAGTCAAATATGCTATGATTAAATGCAATGCTAACTTAGTTGAAATCAATGATAGTAATTATGAAGCATTAAAGCAGTATGGCAGTCTCAAGACATTGCAGCCATCTGTAGTTAGGTCATACTTAAAGAGTAATATACATTCGTACTGCAATGCGCCAAGAAATGAAAAATTTGAAATTTTAAAGTATATTTTGCAAGATAATGCATTTCATGATATAATTGGTCTTCAGTTGCTGCCATTAGCTGATAATTCTTTTCAGGTGTTTCAAAACAAATCGCGTTATGTTGATGATATTTTTGTCAGCAGTTCATCATGTCCTAGCAGTCTTTTGCCTGGTTTAGAGAGCCAATTAGTGAGTGTGTACAATGAAGACAGTACATTACATTCACTACTTTGTTCAGTTGTAAAAAGCGGTTGCACACAGCTTGTATTGTTAGATACTGAACAAGTTGCTGATTTGCTATCAAAATGCAACACAAGCCATTGGTCACATGATCAAATGTCAAAATTTTGGCAATGGCTTAACAGTGAGCAATTGACACATTTTCAATCAAAACCTATAGTACCAGTTAAGTGTCATACTGGTGGCCCTAGTGTCACTGCACTTGCTAAACAAAATGGAGTTGTATATATATCTCAATATACTGATGTACCACTGGCACTTTTATCAGGCTTAGAAAAATGTGGCATCAGATTTGCTCATGCACATGAATTTTCGCACTTAAAACACAAACAACTCTCTCAGTATTTGTATCAGTTTGAGAATGATCAAGTACTTGATGCCATTCAGTTATCAAATTTTGATTGTGTCAGCCTTTCTAGCTCTGAAGCTGTAGCTCTGCAGCAGTTTTTGTCAAGCTTTGAACTTAATGACAATAGAGTAGCTACACTTTGTAAGATCCCACTTTTCAAAGCACTTCAGCATAATGAATCCTCTCGAGTTTCCATTAATGCTATTAGGACTTCATATTGCGATAATAAAGCTATAGCAATGAGTGGTACTTACAGTTTTAGAACAGATTTACTTACAAGAATACCACTAATCATTGATGTGACTGAAAATGTCTTGAGTCTTATACAACATTTGACTGCTCATATTTATCTCATACAAGAAATTGAGTACCTCCAGAAGATAGCATTTCAACAAATTTGCAACAGGCAGTTTGACAACAGCAGTATAGTTCCTTTTATGATAAGTGTTCTTGACAATTTCTATACTCCTCAGTATAGACAAGCAGCTAAACAACTTACCTCTGCCATGAGTAGCTTACCTTTTGTTCCAATCTTAAACTCACCAGCACTTGAAACTCCTCAAGATCTATTTGATCCAGAAATTGAAATTTTACGTCAACTTTACAATGGTGAGAGAAAGTTTCCTGCTTCAAGTTTTCACTGTTATCTTCCAATTCTGAGACAGTGTGGTTTGAAGTCATCTGTCAATGCTGATGAAATTTTCGAAATTGTATCATCTCTTCGATCAAGAGCATCTAATAATTCAACTAGCTGCAATGTTGGTGAAATCAAGTACTTAAGAATTGTCTCTGTACTGAAATACTTATTTGATAATCCTCATCTTTTCTACACAATTGTAAAATATCATAATAATTTGCTTAATGTTTTGCATGATGAAACTAGCCAATATTGCTGGCTACCAGTAGCTAGTAATCCTCCAAGCAATTATCCTTCAAATCTAATGTGGAAGGGATCTCAACATAGCACAAGCTTAGTCTCAAATGATTTTAATCCTTTAGTGGTTCAAACACAAGAGCTTGCTTCTTCAGATCTACCACTTATAGCTGGCTCACAAGCTCTATTTGTTGAAAATGTTCCCTGTCAACTTGCACAAGGTCTTGGTAGTCAACCCAGCGATCTGGTATCTGCTGTCATAGCTCACTTTCATGAAATAATTTCACTCGAAAATGAAATACCAACAGATATGTTACATTTGATTGCATTTCAAACGTATTCGTACTTATTGCAAAACATAAGTTATTGTGATTCACAAATGTTTTCGGGGAAATGGATATGGTCAGAAGCACTCTCAGCATTTATTGCCTCAACCCAAGTGGCTGTATCAGCAAATCCATCATTTAGGTCAAATCTTGCTCCATTCATATTTGTGCTACCTGCAAGCTTGCAAAAGTTTTCTGAACTTTTCATTCAATGTGGTGTTCCAGTTAGCATTACATCAAAACAGATTGTATCAGTTCTTCATTCAGTAAGGGACCAGGCATGTGGAAAACTCAGTGCTGATGATGCCTGGTTAATAGTCAAATCTATATTAGATTGGATAGTTGAAGACTCCAATAGAATGAGTGTAGGTGATATTCTAGTGCCAGTAGATAGTGACTCGAACTATCCTCAGCTTTTACCTATAAATGAAGTAGTTTATACTGATAATGAGATTTTTTGCGATATTGCTAATGATTCAGATCAAGATTATAGTTTAATACATTGTAAGATATCTCATTTGTCTTCTAAGTTAGGACTAACTCCACTTAGTGATCATCTTGGTATTACTGAGGATGTCTTTGATGATACTGGTCAACATGAATCGTTAACAACACGACTCAGAAATATATTAAAAGATTATAAAGATGGTCTCACAATTATAAAAGAGATGATTCAAAATGCTGATGATGCTGGAGCAACTGAACTCAATATATTATATGACAAGCGCACACACTCAAAAGAAAAATTAATCATTAAAGGAATGGCAGACAGTCATGGTCCAGCTCTGATAGTACATAACAACCGTGCTTTTAGTAAAGATGACTTTGTGAACATCACTAAATTGGCTGGTGCTACAAAAGCTGATAAACCACTCAAAATTGGTAAATTTGGCATTGGATTTTGTTCAGTGTATCACATCACTGATGTACCTTCCTTTGTTAGTGGTGAGTGGTTGTATATATTTGATCCAACACTAAAATATCTTAAAGGTGCAGTATGTAATGATAGTAGCCCAGGTAAAAAAATGGAGTATCGTTCAAAATTTTTAGCCCGTTCTGACCAATTAGCTCCTTATCATGGTTTATTTGGGTTTGATTCGTCATTGAAGTACAATGGTACAATTTTTAGGTTGCCCTTTAGAACAAATCCTAGTCAAATAAGCTCAACACTTTATAGTGATGAGCTTGTACAGCAAATTAAGGATGATTTACAAGATAATGCATCTAAATTATTACTTTTTCTTCAAAATGTTAAGTCTATTACATTTAGTACAGTACAAGAAAATGGTGAATCTTTATGTGAAATATCTATTAAGTGTAATGCAATTGAGAGTTATGGGATTGAAAAAAGAGTCATTACTGTAACTTCCCTCAAATGTAAGGAAAAAATAGAACACTGGCTAATGTCTTCTGTAAAAGAAAATTTGGAAGGTGAATTGGCCGTGGCCTCAGTAGCATGTGAACTCCTTAACACTGATAATGTTTATCAGTGCCAGAGCATTAAAGGCAATGTCTTCTGTTTTCTTCCACTTGCTGTCTCTAGTACTGGTCTACCAGTGCATGTTAGTGCTAACTTTGCTGTTATGAGCAATAGGAGTGGTATATTGACTTTTGAGTCAGTTAAAGAGTCTTCATATTCAAAAAAACATTGGAACAAACAATTGATGACTACTGTTATACCTAAGACATACGTCCTTCTTTTGAAGAAATTATTTGAAATGCATGATTTAAATGAGTTAGCATCATATGACTTTTTTGCTTTGTGGCCACTAGCTACGTGCCTAAAAGCAAAAAATCCATGGGAGAGTTTATTACCAGACCTGTTTTATTTAATATCTCAAGAAAAACTCTTCTATTCTTCTTGTACTGGAGAATGGTTAACACTTTCTCAATCTCAATTTTTTCCTTTGTCATTGTTTCAAGTATCTAGGGAAAATGATCCGTATCTTTTTGATGAAGTTGCTTTTATGCTAAAGCTGCCTGTTGTAGCTCTACCTAAGCTTCATTTAGAACAACTACAAAATATAATAAAAATCAATACAATAATCACTGAAGAAAGTTTTCTGCAATTGTTTTTAAATAATATTGAGTTGTTTAACAAAGAAAATTTTAGTATTCGTAATAATATTCTTTTTATTATGCTATCTGCCTTCGGCACTGGAAAGTATGAATGGCTAAAACCTTTACTTGAGAACATTCAATGCATCCCTGTTTCCCCTGATGGGTTGCAACTCAAACAAGCTCGTCAGCTTGTTGATCCTTTGTCATTTTGCAGCATGTTTGATCCTGAAAATGGAATGTTCCCGCTGAATAGTTTTTACAAAAATCATTTGGTACATATAGCAATAGTAACGCTTGGCTTAATGGAAAGAGATATCTCTTGGGATGCTATTATTTGCAGTGCACAGACCATCAAAGATCTTTATAGTAGGGAAAAAAGCAAAGCACTTCTCAGAGTTAAGGACATAATTAAGTATTTTAAAACAACTAGGTGTCCTGTAGAGCTCAGAGAAATTCCTTTTTTACCAGTTTTAGAAAAGCCAGAGACATATATACTGCCATGGAAAGGAGACAGTTGTACAGTTTTGCCCCCATCAGCAGTTATAGCAACGACTGGTGAGGATAATATGTGGAAGATTAGTTTTATTGTTGGTTCTCAGAAACCTATTGTTAATATTCAATCCATAAATAAAAATGGATGTGATCTGATACCTTTTCATAGCTTAGAGTTATTGAAAATTTCTACTTTGCCTTCACTTAATGATGTACTAAGCCATTTTCAATCATTAATTGACTTGATGTCTGAAAAAAATTCTCAAGAATTCCTTAAAATGAAAAATGTTTTTTCTCATATCGAAACAATTTGTCGATCAGTATATGAATTCCTTGAAATTGAGTTAACAAACACATCACACATTATTGCAGGGGATATTGACATGCCACCAACAGCAACTGAAGAAATATTACATTCCTATCAAGATAAACCATTTGTATGGACAGGTAGTGAGTTTGTTGCACCTAGTAATGTTGCACAAAATTGGAAGACAAATGGCCCTTACCTTTACAGGCTCCCATCCATGATATCAGAAAGAAAAAGATTACAAAAAGCACTTGCTATTTATAGTGATTTTGATATCAATAAACTCCTAAATACATTAGGTCAAATGTATACTCAATTTAAGCAAGAACCATTACCATCAAACTATCATGAATTTATAAATACTCTAATTTTAGAATTGAATGAAGCAAAAGGAAAATTTGATGATAGGATTGACATAGTTCTTGTTGATCACAATTATATCTTACGTCCAAGTAATGATCTCTATTATAATGATGTATCTTGGATATCAGCAGTAGATGATCACCTTTACCTAATGCACAAAAACTTAACAACCTCTAAAGCAGAATCTTTTGGTATAAAACCTGTGCGTAGCAATTACTTGGATCAGTTTGATAATACTTTAGCTTTTGCTGGGCAAGAGTTTGGTCAAAAAGAAGTACTAACTGACAGACTTAAAAACATTCTTCGAGACTATCCCTTTGGTATCACTTTTTTAAAAGAACTACTACAAAATGCTGATGATGCAAAGGCTAGTCAAATGAGAGTAATTCTAGACAAAAGACAACATGGAAAGGAAAGAGTACTTTCGGAAAAATGGGGAAAAGAACTACAAGGACCTGCTCTTCTGGTATGGAATGATAAAGATTTTAGTGATAAAGATTTAGAAGGTATTCAGAAATTAGGTCTTGGTTCTAAACAAGATGATGATGAATCAATTGGTCAGTTTGGTATTGGTTTTAATGTAGTATATCATGTGACTGATTGCCCTACTTTCATAACAAGAGGAGACACACTTTGTGTATTTGATCCTCTTTGCAAATATGTATCTGGAGCTAAGGCAACTAGACCTGGTAGACAGTACAGTACTAATGATAAATTTTGGAATGATATGTCTGATTTACACTCATGCTTTCTACAAGATGACATTCTAAATGAGCTACATGGTCTAGACAAAGGTGTACTATTTAGATTACCACTTCGTACAAAAAAGCAAATAATGGAATCAGATTTAATTGATGATAAAGTAAAAACTAAACAACTGACTGCTGATACAATGGAGTCATATTTAAATGAATGGGTTGCTAAAATTAAGCATTCTCTTCTTTTTCTAAATAATGTGGTTAGTTTTGAATATTTTATCATTGATGATTCTAACTCAGTCAGCTGTAAGCAAAGCTTTGCTATTCATTTGTCTGAAGACAGTAACCACAAGCGAGTCAGTTTCAAAAATAATTTGTCTAATTTCAGAGACTCTAAGAAACCAGATCTTGTCATGTATTCATTGATACTGGAATCATTCCATCATGAAGCTTCAACAGAAGAAGAGTGGTTAATACAGCAAGGAGTTGGAGACATGAAAGATTCTTCTAGACACTGGAACTATTTAAAAAAAATTATACCAAGACATGGCATTGCTGCTACATTAGAAAGACATAATGATTTTAAGGGACAGGTGTTCTGTTTCCTTCCCCTTCCAGGGTACACAAACCTTCCTGTGCATATAAATGGCCAGTTTATTCTAAGCAGCGATAGACATTCTCTTTGGGTAAGTGAATCTGAAGAACCAGATGATAAAACAAAATGGAATAGCAGTCTTTTGCAATCTATATTTTCGTCATATGCTCAATTTTTGGAACAAGTAAAGCCATATTTTACTGCAAGTCAAGGTTATGAAAATATTGCAAGTTTTTATGATGCTGTAAATTCATATTACAGCTTGTTTCCTTTTTGGGATCCACCATTTTATTTTGACAAGAAATTAGAAGTTTCAGTTATTCAACCTCCTAAAAAATCAGTAAATGACTGGAAACAAATTGGGCACAATGTTTTAAAATTACTTTGGTTTCAAAATCCTAAAATACTGACATCACTAAGAAAAGAGACTCGTATGTGCTATGTTGATTGGCATGTCCTGCATAATGACAAAGAGCCATTTAAACAAGCGTACTTTATAACATATAGATCTAGCATAATTCGGGAAATATTATTGAAACTTGGAATGTTTTTGACATGTGCACCACATGTACTTTTTAAGCACTTACAAGCAATTTTATTGGAGGAAGATGATAGTGAAAATGAAAATCCAGCTATTGTTACTAATGAATCAGTTTTTCGGTTTTATAGAAATTTTCACTCCCAAATAATCTCAAAATGCCCTTGTTCAATTCAAGACACTCCATTTGAGTCAGTCAAAAATTTTATTAAGTTTTTTAATTATATGCTGCAAAAGTATGACAAGGGTGATGAAATTGAATACAAGTTTCCTGACTCTCCAGTCAATATTCCACTTCTTTTAACTGCTGATGATCAATTACGAGTATTTAGTGATTCACCAAGGACATTAGTTAGCAAATTCACTCGACTTTTTCCAAATAGCCAGTCTCAATTTTTACATGAATCTCTAATCAGTTTATGTCCAAAAATTAGTCCTTCTTATTTTTTAGCTCCCAAAAAAGTTACTTTCACCTTTGTTGATGATTTACTGAAGGAAAACGTTTCTTTAGAGCTTTCAAGTTTTGAAGTTGATAATTCAAATTCATGTGTTATTGGCCTTGCTACATTATGGTTAGATGAAATAATACTCACACAAGAGGAACTTATAAGTTTGTGGCAATGTCTTAGCACTGATGATACTTTTAAACTCCATCAAGCTGATGTTGTCAGCAAATGGGCTTTAATACCTTCAATATCAGGCATATATTTCAATGCATCATCACCAATACGTCCAATTATAAAACCACTTGCTAAAGACATATCATCATGTGATGTAGAGTTTTGTGACATGCTGTGCTCATTTGATGTTCCATTTTTTGATACAGAAATAGCATTACCTTCAGATGTTGAAAAATACTGCTTTCAACTAACAGATGCTGACAAAGTTCTCTGTATGTTGTATCATATTCATGAACAGAAAAATATTTTTAACCTTCTTAAGAGCTCATTTCCTAAATTTCAGCTCTTGTTAAAATATCTGGGACAAATAAATTTTAGAAATAATTCAGAAAGTTTAAATTACATGAAGTCCTTGCCAGTATTTGAGTCGATACAAGGTGATCTTATTTGTATTTCTGGTAAAGATGTGTATACTGTATCTGTATCACATGATTATGAGGTATGTCAGGCTGGTTATAGTAAATGGGCTACAGATGCAAATATTATATTTCTTAACCCATCAGGATTATGGAGTAGTTTTTGTGACATGAAAGTATTTGGAATTGAAAGTGTTGATAAAGAGAGTGTTTTTATTCGCTTTATTTTTCCTAAATTTAGTAGGTTAAATTATCAAGAAAGGTTTGAGCAGTTGAGTCACATAAAAGACAATAATTTTATTAGTGAAAGGGACAGTATTATACATGTACCTTCCAAGTTTTACTCTGAGTTATGTAAATTACCATGCATTGAGGGAAAAGATGGGAAACTTCAACCAGTCTCTTACTTTAAGGACCACACTATTCCTCTTTTTAATGCATTTGAGGATCATTTTACATTTGTTCCCTCAGACTATCAAAAAGAAACATGGTTATGGTTTCTTCACACACTAGGCTTACAAGATACACTAGATAAAGAGAGTTTTAAAAATTGCTGTAAATCACTTTCTATCAAAAATGCTTCAGAATGGCTAATGGCCTCTAATATGTTAGCTTCTTATTTGTTCTCTAAGTCAGCAATAGAATGGCATGAAGACTCAAGTTTCTTGGCAGAGATTAGTAGCATTAGTTTCATAATAGTTGAACCTCTTGACAATTTTGAATGGATTAAGATGCCACACAAATCTACAGGATTAACGTCTCTAAATGAAGTAGTGTTGCATAATTATGCTGAATTAGTATGGACAGTAAAGCCAGTTTTCAAGTTACCTACAGAATACATGGAATCACAGGAATATAAACAGCATTTTATGGAGGCATCAATATTTCCTGCAGAGAATGAATCATATTGTGATATGACACTAAAAAAACTTGGTGTTACTATTAAACCTCAAGTAGAGGATGTTTTTAGAAACTTGGCATATGTTTCAGAAACATATTTATCTGACCCCAGTCTTTTTAGCAAATATGATATTATTATTACATGTGATCAATGCTGTTTATTGCAGTCTGTGATTGTGAAGAGTTTTCGGTACCTTATTGAAAACAGTGCAAATCAATTTTTAGAACAACTTGTCACTTTACCTTGCATTCCAGTGTCAGCTAATAATTCAAGGAACGATACTGTATCTCGGCCAGTTCTTGTAAAGCCAATACAAGTAGTAAGACATATATCAAGCGATCATGACGCTAGGAATTTTTTCCCTTATATTATTTCATTACCTTCTTTTATGGAAGAATTTGGTAACAACCTGTTTCTTATTGGTATATCTGAGAGCATCTCACTTAAAGCACTACAACAATTTTTGGAGCAGTTAAAGGACAGAAAACTGAACACAAATGAATCCATAAAAGTCAGAGAGGCATTAGTAAAACTTTATAAACTGTGTAAGGACGATTCTAGAGATGAAGATATTATTACCAAAGAGCTTTCACCTTTATATTTGCCTAATGATGAAGGCTACATGAAACTATCAACAGAGCTGTTATTTATAGATTTAAAACGTTATTTTGATAGCCATTTAAATTTTGCAGGATCTTCTTACTCTTTGTTTCAGTTGCCTGCAGTGCCTCAAAGCTCTCAAAGTAAAAGCATATCTGAAAGAAAAATATGCCTTGCATTACCAGAAGAAGTTAGACCACAGGGTTTATCCCTTGTATGTCAGGAAGAGTTACTCCTTAAATCAGATCAAACTAGTAAATTTCCAGATCTTATGGATCATTTTCAAAATTTGAAATCTCTTGTTCCATCCTTGCAATTAGTACTTCCAAAGGCAATATTAGCTCATTTAAAAATTATTGATAGCCCTACAGTAGATGATACCGAAATTGATACAGAAATTGATAAATTTATTTTGACACTTGCCAATAAATTTTTTTCTGATGTAAAAGTAGTTGTCATAGAAGACCTTGGTTGTTACATAAAGTTATTGGCTGATGAAATGCTAATTGGTACCATTAATGTACCATTCTTATTTCAAGACTCTACTCTCTATGTGGACAGTAATGCTAAACCTGGCAGTAAGCCTTTTTGTAAAGATATGGCTTCTATTATGTGTGTAGAAATAGCTCGAATGCATCAAGTGAAATTGACAAAATATTTAACATTCTTACGCCCGATTACTGATTGCCTAACAGCACAAACCAATGATGACTTAAATGATATTTTAGAGGAATATGATGATGATGCAGACATAAATTTGATCTCTGTGAAAAAATTGGATAGCATTGTTCGTGGTAAAGAAATATCAAAAGAAATTGTTCGAGATTTAGAAATGGATATTAATCATTTATTTCACCCTGAAGAGTGGGTGGGGTTTGAAATTAGTGAAGGGAATTTTGTGTATGCTACTATATTGTATCTAATCATGCAAAACGAAGGCAATGAAGATATTATTTTTCAGAGATACAAAATTTGTGTCAGTGATTTAAGTGATGAAAAAATTAGAGATGTCTCTATTGTAGACTTGTACAAATTACCATCTTTTAACAAAAAAACATTAAAATTAAAATGCAAGGAGCTCATACTATCCAACGTAGAAAGTAAAGCAGCTGAAATTAGTGGACACATGAAATTAGAAAAGCTAAAAAAATTAATAAGTAATGAGCTTGAGAGGATTTGGATGATCACAGATCAGGATGATAAAAGAAAAGCAACAAAACGTATGTATCTAAAGTATCATCCTGACAGAGTTCTTGCTAGTGAAGCTGATTTATACGAAAAAGCCTTCCAATTTTTAAAAGAGCAAATAGAAGTTAAAGAGTCAGTATCAATTGAAATTGAAGAAGAACAACCATTGCATTCCCGTATGGCCAAAAGTTGCTTCAGTCAATGGGATAAATTTGCACAAGAAACATTTGGAAGCTCCGATCACCATAACCTGAAAACATCTGATTCACATTCTAGTCAAAACTTTGAGTCATCCACAAGACCTTTTATTTTGCCACGCACTAATTCTTCAGAAGCACATAGGTGGTTAAAACAAGCAGAAACTGATCTATTAGCAATGAGTATTTTACGCCGGTACTTACCAGACAAATTTTTGTGCTGTCAAGTTTTATTTCTAGCTCATGAAGCATGTGAAAAAACATTAAAGGCAGGAATGTATAAACTATTTGGTTTGAATCCTGACAGCCTTACAAATCACTACCTTTACTCCCATGCTAATGCTATAGCATCATCAAAGAAATTTGCTGAACTGAGAGAGCTACCCCAGCTAGTACTTTCAATGGAGAAATATTATCTTGATTCAAGATATCCTAACCGTCACTCTCTTCCCCTTGCACCTGTTGATGTATATTCTTCCACTGATGCTATTCGTATGGCTGAAAATGCTGAAAGAGTGTATGATCTAGTGGTGATGCTCTTTGAACCAAAACAACGACTAAATGAATCAATGAGTAAGTGATTACCTATACTTTTATATCATAATGCATACCAAATTGTGTTATTGAGTTAGGGGTTTTATTATAGCATCATACTCTAGGTTGGTTTAATTATGCTGTCTGTATCCATGCTTTTTCAACAGTTTTGTTTAGAAAAATGCTCATTTGAACTCAGAATGAGTTCAAACTTTCTGTATAGCATTTAAAGTATCAGAAAATTTGATAAAAAATTTCATAAAAAATTTGGAGGCATTTCAAGCTATAAAAATAGTCCATGCGTTCTTGAAATTTTGAAAAATACCCATAACTCCAGAATATTTGCTGCAGTCAACTGATGTTCATCAAAGTGGTTGTAATAAATGGGTTACAAGGAATTGTAGCCATTTAGAATAATACTATGATTGTTAACTACTATGTAATACCTTTTAATGGAAAGTGTTTATGCATTTATGCCCTCCACTCTTATGTTGCTGTAGATTTTATGATGACATTGCAATAAAATTATAATAACATTATTTTATTCAGTATCAGAACAAAAAAGAAAAACAGATGTAGCTATTCAGTGTGATCTCATATCTCAACCAGGTATATCTTTATGTAAAGTAAAATAAAATTATATACGTATTTGTACTAGATGAAGAGAAGCTGAGAAAAGAGTTACAAGAAAAAATAGAGTTGCTTGAACAGCAGTTAAAAGTCAAGGAATGTAAAGACAAAGCAGTTCAGGTTGATTACCATATCCCTCTGACAGGTACACATATGTTAAATGATGTGCCCATGATAAATACTAAATTTTGAAAGTAGAGCATGTAACTGCTAAAACTACAGCATTACTGTATATGTATTTATTGCTAGAGTGGCACCACAAGAGGAAGAAGCTTGAAAATACTTGTATTGCTGGAGAAAAAGAATTTTTGCTCAATAGTGATAACTCTTCATTTCTAAAATGGGAAGAGTATGGGTTAAGCCTCTTCATACCTAAGGAAGCTGTACCTTCGAGTACTGTCAAATTAACTGTCACAGCTATTGTTGGAGGAAATTTTGTTTTACCAGAAAATACAGAGTTTGTTAGTGCTGTATATGCTATTTCAGCTTCTCAGCCTCTTTCTGAACCAGTAATGCTAAAAATACAGCACTGTGTTTCTATAGAAACAAGTGATCATATTAATTCCCTTAGCTTTGCTACTGCTTCTGATAATCAACCATCACCTTACCAGTTTCAACAAATCGAAGGAGGAAATTTTTCTATTGGTGAAAGGTATGGTTGTATTTCTGTCACAGAATTTTCTCTGTGGTCAATTATCATGAAACATTTGAAGAGACTTGGTCGTACAAGCCATAATAGAGGACCTACACATTCAGAAGATCCACCAATTTCTGCAAGTGCTAGGGAAGAGCCAGTTTTACCATCTCATTCGAAAAGTACTACAGAATTTTCTTTGTCTATGGAAAATGATGGATCAACTGCACAATTTGCAGCAGGTATGTCATCATAACTACATATAGCTACTATTATCAGATATATTTAGTAGAAAATAATTTGCCTGAAAAACTTTATTTTGGTCAAGTAATGTATGAGACTCAAAAAGCAGGAAGAGAATGGTTAATGAGATTTTTATTATGTAAAGATCTTAATGCACTTATACAGGTAAATTATTATACATTGTACAATTTTCTTTAATGTTACATTATGTACAGTATATTCATGATACTTTAAAGAACATCCGGCTTAATAGCCAAATATCATTTACTTTTGATGAACCAAGCAATGGATTTATTGAATTGTCCTTTGATGCTTGTGTGGACTTTCCAGGATGGTCAGTCAGAGAGCATCAAAGTCCTACAAAAGTAAAATTATTATTACCATTTAAATTAGTATATTCTTGCTTTACATGTAGGTCAGTCAAAAAATTATTGATCAATATGGCAGCTTATGCCCTCCTCGTTTTCCTGAATGTTTAATTACAATTACACTTACGCCTGGTTCTGATACATTATCAGAGTTAAATTATCCAGTTGAGTTGAAAGGAATAAAATCTGATTTTCAAAAAATTAATATTATACTAACCAAGGGTAAGTTCATGAAATAATGATGGTAAATCTAACATTAATTTTTCTTAATTCATTATAGCTGATCAGTTTTCTGAAACACATTCCCCTAAATTTTCAGTATCATCAGATTCTCAAAGTATAACAATATTATATAGTTCATTATGATCTTCTCTGATAGGCCAGTATTTCAAAGATGTACCAGGGGTATTTAGAAAATATTTTGCTGAACTATCTGAAGCTTTGGTACTGCCAAGCAATTTGTCAGCTGTTGCAATGCACTTGTACAGTGAAAAGCTCATTTCCTTTGAAACTCTTACTGAATGTTTATACAGCAGTAAGACAAATCATGAGAAAAGTGCTTCTGTAATGTTTGCAATTAAAGCTACTATTGACACGAAACCACAGTCATTAAAAACTTTAACTGGCATATTGAAAAAATGTGAACTTACTACTTTAGCAACTAAAATAGATTTTGATTGTTCTCAGTGTGTTGATATGCAATAGTGATTGCTGTTTTTACTTTTGCAGTAGACTCTTATATATTTTTTAATAATAATTATTAATTTTGTTTGAATTTTTGACTTTTTGAGTATCTTAGATCTAAGTTTTTAGTCTCTCACTCATAAAATCGAAAATTAGAATGCCATTTTCCCACCTTTCTCTTTCCAATAGGTCTGATAGGGGGACCTAGGGTTAAGTTATTTAAACATTTTCCTCAATGCCAATTTTTGTCCTAGGACCAGTTACAAAATGTTTAAACACAGATGCTGTTTATTTGAACAATGCTATGCACTTGTTGCCAACTTTCTCTGATACAGCATTGAATGAATTGATTACAGTCAATGCCCCAAACTGGGAAGCAGCCTAATCTCACGTAGCCATGCAGACTCGATCCCTATGCCAGCCATCACTGGAATGCGTGATTGGGATTATTCTGGCCTTATAAACTGCATTTTTGTATTAATACGCCTTACTGTACTTGTGGATCTGCATAGTTATACTTTAAATATTCATGAGAACATTTGCCAAGGTAATAATTGTACAATGTACTACAGCTGTTGTAGCTGTAGCACTCCATGGAGGACAACTGTTAAAGCATAACAGTGACAGTGGGGGAACTTCATATGGATTCATTATTGCGACAGAATAATAAAATGAATTTGCCTGATGTACAGTATCCAGTGGTTTCATTTTCATTAATAATTGTGCTTGTGATTTTGATGCCAATTCTATTCCTTAATTTATTGGTATGTTCATATTCTATTGATTCCATTCACTGACCACTGTGACCAGCCCATTTTATACAGATTGGTTTAGCTGTTGGTGACACTGAACTATCTTGATAAAAAGAGGCGACTAAAGAAGTTTCAACTTTGTTGGAAAAGATTGTAACCATTACTAAAAAGAACAATAAACCCAACAAACATAATTTCTTGAAAGGAATAATTAATAAGATTGAGAAATCTATTACAACTGAACCTCCTCTTTTATCATGCATATTAATTAATACAGGCAACTGTAGCTGATGTCAAAAATCAAAGCAGATCGTTATCTCAGGAAATGAAGAGCCTATGCAGTTCTGTGTCTCAGGACGTGAAGGACCTACGCTGCTCAGTAACTGAGGAGGTGAAGGATTTACGCAGTTCAGTGGCTCAATTGTTAGCTATTCTTAACAGTATGAATAAAAGAGTAGGAAGAGGATTGGGAGGATTAGAAGAGGAGGTGGAGCAACAGAAATAATTTTGCTTAGTGTTGGAAGGAGGGAGTATTTTTTATTTTTAAAATTAAAATTTCTTTTGTGTGGATTTTATAGACTATTACATGCTGAGCTTTTTAATATTTTGTTTTTGTGTGTCCCTTTTCACTTCCTTCATTGCTATATAGTTAGTTTTTATACTGCTGGTTTGCAATAATCCACAAGTGACTGTACATGCAACAGAAATACACCACCAGTAAAGACTTTGCCCGATTATATACAGTAATATTTTATTTCTTGAGCTTATACAGTGCTTCACAGGTTGCTTGACTTTGCAAACTTGTTAGTCACATGACTTTCACCATACTAGTAATATATGTCATGTGAGTAGGAAGTAACAAGCAACCTGCAAAGCTCGAAAAGGAGATTACACTACACACCCCCTAAATATATGGCCATAACATTATAATTATGCTCCTTTCTCTGATTCTTAACCTATGAGATGGGAGAGAGGATACTAATGCTGCATTTACACTACAGCAGTGGGCCAAACTGTGCTGAACCAGACTGAGCTGGCCCTGCTGTACTAACCATGCTGGCCTGGTTTGGCACAGCTCACTTTGGTTACTGTTTACACTATCAAATGAAACTGTGCTGGCCTACTTTAAACAGGGCTGGCTCAGTTAAAGAAGCTAGTGTAAACACAGTATATGAGTTGGATAAATTAAGGAAAAAAGGTTTCATCTATGATCTTTAATGAGCATCTAAAAAGGCCTACTGAGGAGGGGAGGGAACTAAAATTTCTGGGGCCCCAAAACTGCTTTTTCTGAGCTTTTCTTTAATTTGAACCCATATGCTTCTAACCCATTTCTATAATGTGCAATCTGTGGATAGTTTTCATACTTATTTCCTTCATTCCCAGGGAATCTACAGCTCTCTCTGCATCTAAAACACATTAGAGATTTGGTAGATAGGTTTACAGATGCAAAATTTAAAGTTAATTAATATACAATATTCTGAGAATGAGGGGGCATACTATTGATTCTAGTCAATAAGTAGGCTGGCTATGTGAAACTAATCAATGAGTGGACAGTGCAGTTTTGTAATTGACATTATTAGCAGTCAAAATTAGCTAAACTGTGTGCATGCATTTTATCTCCTTATTGTTTGGCAGTTGACATACTGAACTCACCCCTCCTTTTGAGGGAATTAATGATAAGCTATGCTGAGTCAATTCCAGGAAATACATCTAAAACAAACATCTGTACTGCTTGGTATTGTATGCCATAATTGATCTTAATAATGTCTTCTATTTACTATCAGCATGACTATACTCCCACATGATAAGCTGACACACTTAGTGGTCATTGCACATTCCATACATCATAACTCTGACAAATCAGCATACTATTAAAAAGGAGTAACAATCTATACTGCTACAGTTAGCTCTATACTAATATCAATGGCTGAGGAGCAGCTACTTCATTCCCACACTCACTACTATGAGGATGTGTTCTTACTTAGTGTAAAGCTGCAGTGTGATGGAGAGTATCTACAAATTGAAGGACATGCAAAGTCATTGTCCCTGTATTGCCCTCACCTCAACATGTCAATTTCTCCCATTCAACTCAAGAGGGCTGTTGAGGCTGCTGTGAATGTCTATGATATTTGCTCCATTGGGAGGATGAAATGTGGAGATTGTCCACTTTTTGAGGTTGATTTTGGTAATTCTCGTTCCCTTCAGTCCTTTGTAAAAGATTCTGAAACTGGAGAGCTACCAGCCATAATACAAAAGCAGCTGATTCATCAAATGAAACCGAAAAAGCAACCTATACAGCCACCTACAGTAATCACTAAATTGCTGCTTCTGAGCCCCAATATAGCTACTAATGACCCTCTATTGAGACAGGTGACACTAAGAAATGTTCAGGAGTTACTTGGAGTCTATTCAAGGAGAAGAATTTTCAATTATGGAGCATTGATGAGATACTTTCACAAAGAAAGAAGCAGAGAAGGTATATTTGACATAGCTTTTATTGCACCTAATAATTATCATACTGATTATATTTCTTATAGCTCCACAACTACCTGTTCTACTAAGAGAGTTAAAAGAAGTTTGTCATTGGTGCACACTGGGCTTCCATCTTGGAATAGAGAGATGTGATCTTTTTAGAATACAGGCACAGTATGGTGTTCATATAGATGGACTGGCAGCTATGCTGGATACATGGATTCAAACTGGTCACGCAACTTGGATAAGCCTGATAAGTTCACTAAAAATATCAGGATTCAGTTCACTTGCTAGGAGATTGGCTATTACTTATGGTATAGAAATAATCAAATAATGTATTACTCTTTATTCTCTTTTTCTACCACAATAGACATTCCTTCATTCGATTCACCAACACTAGTAAAAGGAAAGAGTGAAGTAAGTAATGCTAATAATTATTGTAATATACACTATCTATCTGTAAATATTGACTTCTCTAGTGTATCTTGATTTGGTAAGCATCCATATGACTGTGTGCATTAGTGATGTCTGATGCATACCTTATATGTACTTATCAAATCAGCCTTACATAAATACACCAGTAATTAGAGCAGTGTTTACATTATGACATGGTGTCAATACCATGCAAATAATACGAATCAGTTGTCTCTTCTTTAATGATTCTTAGGACGATCAACTTGAGAGTAGAATACGACTCCGTCAGAGCATACAGGAGCATGACACTGAAATGATGTATCTTCAGGATTCAGTCACACTTAAAGAGAGAAAAGAATCACAACTGAGTCTAAGCCTCGAGGACATTAGAGAAAATCTAAAAGAAGTTAGCACTAACCTCTCCCATCTCTCCACAAAGAAAGAGAAACTACACAGCACACTGGAAACAAAACAACGACACCATTCACATCTTCTTCTGTACCGCCCAATTTCTGATGATATCATTTACAGGGAAATGATAGAAGAGATAGAGATGACTATTTCTGATGTCAAGAAACAGATAAAAATGCTTCAAGAAGACATGCAAAGCTGTAAACAAGAAGAAAGGAAGCTTCGTAATCAATTGGAGCAAAAAGAAGCCGATTTGAAGCAGCTACAAGAAACCATGTGTGAAATGAAAGTAAAGAATGCTCAACTAGCAGCAGAATTAGAGTCTGAGAGACGCATACTTGAATTAACTGTACAGGCTAAGCTAGCTCAAAGTCAATCAGACAGAAGAGTACAGGAAGATTTAAGGGTGAGTAACTACAGCAATTTTAGTATAATATCATTGGAAACTGTGGTTGTGGGGTTCATTATGTCCTCAATGATGTAAACAATGTCCAACATTCAATAATTACTACAGTGAATTGTGGTGGCTAATATGTTAGCATTGGAGCATGTGGTGGGTTAATTGTACCCATTATTAGTTTAGTGCATTGTTTCATATAATTGTTTACACATACACAACACACTATACACACAGCAACAAATAGTTCTACTTCAGCAAATCCTTACATCTAAGTTACATCCAGAAAAACAGAAATCAAATGTGTACAATCTTTTAACAATTTTAAAAGTAAGTGAATGATTATGACACTATCATCTAATGAGTGCAACTATATTAAAATACGATAGGAGCTTCAATTAAACTGCTGCGACAGCAATGATACTGATGGCAGTCAGTCAGCTTCTCCACAGCCTTCAATATTAGCAGCAAGAAAAGAAAGGGTATCATCTTCAGAAACTCCTCCTGTCCCTCCTCGACCTGTTCAACTGATGAGACCAAAAAGTCTACCACCAATATCACCCACCATTCGAAGTCAGTTTGAGAAACAATAATTATTATTGCTCACAAAGTACACTAAAATAAGCATAATGAAAAAGAGCTGTTTCACTTTTTCACTAAATGTACATTTAGTTCTTTAATTTATTTCAAAATTAAGGCAATGCATCTAAAAATTGAGAAATTAAGAATATACATATTGAGTTGAGACTGTAGACTATAAGAATAATATTACACATATTTTCTTTAGATTCACAATCACTAAATTTTGCTGATTCAAGATCTCATTCGCTTGATACTTCTGACAAATATGTTGCAATTTTAAAAATGTTGGATTCAAGGTATTAAAACATAAAGCATAAAACACTTTAAAGGGGTCTTTATTTTCATTGCAGTGACAAACAATGGTACTATAAGAATATAGATGAGCAGGATGCAGAAAAGCTTCTAACAAGTCATTCCACATTCTCTGCTGGGGCTTACCTCATTCGAAGAGCAAAGGAGCAGACACTTAATTATCTCTCAGTTCTGGGTAACAATCAAGTCTATCACTATCCAATTTATTCTGGTAAAAACTACACTGTCTACCTCTCAAAAAAGGCACAATTCCCTACCCTTGAATCTCTCATAAAGAATTATTCTAAGCCCAGTGCAGAGCTACCATGTCCTCTCACTACTCCGTGCTGCAAAACCGAGCTTGTTAAAAGAGCTGATGTTAAATTAGGTAATGTCTCATTACAAGAGTTCATCCACGAAGGAGCACATACACAAGTATTCACTGGAGTTTTTAATAGACATCAAGCTGTATATGCAAAAGTACAAAAAGAGGGCTCTTCTCTCTCAGTTTACAACTTTCTGAGTGAAGCAGCAGTCATGCGATCACTGCAACACAACAATATTCATCAATTTATTAGCGTCACTCTGCTAGGAACAGAGCAGCTTTGCATACTACATGAGCCTGTGTATCAGCTCAACCTGAAGGAATGCATGGAAAGAATGAAGAAGTCTAGCCAAACCATAGCTGATCACACCATTTTCTCCTATGCACTACAAATAGCCCGTGGCATGAGTTACTTGGAATCTCATCACTGCATATTTCGCAATCTTGCTTGTAAAAATATTGTACTAGTGAGAGGAGCACAGTACCGACACATTCTCAAGTTAAGCAATTTCAGTCGTGCGTGCTTCTCTCCAAGTGGAACAATGACTTGTCGCCCTTTTAACATTCTTCTACGTTGGACAGCACCAGAGCTACTGTTTGCAGGAGTATGTAGCTCAAAGAGTGATGTATGGTCATATGGTATCACACTGTGGGAGATATTAACGTATGGGTCTAAGCCTTATGGTGAACACAGCAGTGAGAATGTGAAGGAGATGGTGAGACAAGGGCACCGCATACAACTCGACGGTCTAGCATTGCCTAAGAATGTTCATCGGCTTATTAGTGAGTGCTGGCATCAGAAACCAGAGGAAAGACCAAGCTTTAAAAATTTACAAGAGAGATTAAAGGTGATTCAAGATGGCAGCTATCCGCACAACCATCGAAATTATACATAAACATGTTCATGCACAATATACATGTACTAGTCTCCCATTGCTTGGTTATTTTCTATTTTTAATTTTTAATAATAATGAAGCCAATTATTAAACCTTCAAACATGTACATGTACATGTAATTACATGTATAAATACATATACAGTACATGCACATTGTACATGAACTGCACATGCATGCACATGCTTAGCACACTCATGTAGTACTTGATTATACGTTATACACTGCCAGTGATACAGAGCAAAAGACACACATGTACATGTACATGTACGTATGCATATATGTAAAGATTTAGATACAAATATCAATAATGCAAAATAAAAGAATAATAATAAAACCTGTTTTAGCTTTGACTCTTTCTCTCAATCTCAAATTGAATCATTCTGTTCGGGGTTCTGTTTAGTACTAGTATCTTCAACTTTTTCATCAAACTCTTGATCTTTCTCATCATTATGTTGATCTTCCTCATCATTCTTTTGATTAGCAGAGGTTTCCTCTTCTGTTTCTCCAGCTAACTGGTCTGAGGAAGCAGTTTCCTCTTCCCCATATATAATATCTTCACTGTCAGGCATTCTTGGCAGGAAAGGCTCATCAGGATAAAGACATTCAAAAACTTTCTTTGCCTACAAAATAAAAAAAAGCATTAGTCTCCCTGTTTATCAATTATAGTAGTTAATACAACAAAAATTGAGCAATTGTATATACAATATAAACACTGTAATTTTTGTATTAGCTTTTATGTATTTTCAAATTTTGTAATTTCTACTATACAGTGTATACATTGTGTACATGTAGGTAGTACAGCATCTTTTATAGGAAATACATGTACATGTACAAGTGTACATGTAAATTAGCACAATTTTTTGTACTTCAAAACTGCCAAAGTAAAAAATGAAAAGCTTCTAAATATATTAACTGTGAAGACTTTTAAAATTTTGCTCCTGAATATCTACAACCAGAGTGGCAAAGAAGGTCCCCATATTTACATGTACATGTAGTTAACAAAAGTACTCAACAAAAATGCAGTCCCATCTGACATTTTCTAATAGCAAAAAATAATTGTTTTAATTGTTATTATTGATAACAATATACATACTGTACATGTACTGTACATGCACATGCATGCATGATGTATGAACTGATTCTAACGTTATAAAAGCAATTTCAAATTTGCCTTAAAAGTTGGCCAAAGACCAGCTATAGACTTTATCTAAAGGCTCTAAGAGGAATCATAAATTTCATTGCATTTCCTAGCTGATACATACATAAGAATTATGTAGCAGCTAGAGCTGATTCCACTCATACATGTAGTAGAATTTTTAAAATTTGCTATTAAAGTTGAGATGGGATTTCATAATAAATACCGTATAGTGGGAAATTTTGGACGGAATTAAATTTGGCAATTTGATAGCCATTTGCCAAAATAAAAATCCGCCATTTTGAGCCATTATACGCATGTTCAATGGCACGTGGCCACAAATTCGCCAAATTAAAATCAGCCAATCACCAAAATTTAGCAATTCGCCAAGTTTTAGCCCCTAAAAATTTCCCACTATACAGTAACTCTGACAGAGTTACTTCAGTAAAAATATATGCATAATAAAATCATAACTACAGTACAAAAACTTAAAAGATGCTGTAATTTGTCCCCTGTAATACAAACATGCTCTTTAATGAATGTGCATCTTTGCTAACAAGAAAACATAAAAATAAAATATTCATGCTCAGGGTACATCAAATGATAAATTTTCAGCCACCAGTGTACTGCTATTTTACAACCTACATGTACATCTACATGCATAAGAGTACAATCATAAAATTAATACTCAATTCAGTAAACTGATATAAAAATTATAAGTTTATATCCATTAACATACCTCATGAATGCATGCCTCATAGGATATAGTATCATCAGGATCAGACACCATCAATACATTAGGTGGTAGATCACTTTTGACATCACGACTGCTATCAGTCTCAGTGGAATGAGAACAAGAAGACAATGATAGGTTATAGTACAGTGACCATAGGAGACGTGGCTTGTTGTCTATAAAATAAAAAAGTATTGATAGAAGTATTTTGCAAGGAATTTATGATACACAACACTAGTAGTACCCAGTCCTTGTCCACGCAAAGCTGGGCGAGGCAAAAAAGTACGTTACTAATGCATGTACATGTACATATACATGTATGCCAAATAAAACAAATTGAACATTTATAAATCACAGCACATCATGGACATAGTATAACATTGCTAAAAATAAATAAACTTTTTGTAGTTTTAAAATTACTGTACAGAGAAACACATGTACATGTACAGGGGTCATAATTATTATATCAAAATTTAATTTTGTAGATTCACAAATTGTAAAAATACGCTATGATCTACAAAATTTTCATGCTATAATGTATTTCTCTGTAGTACTGTACATACTACTGTAAGGGTCAAAAAGTACAATAAGATACCCTTCAATAATGTACACAATATATCACTCTTTACCTGATGGAGTAGTACATGTACTAAAGAATCTTTGTACAATAAACTCCAAGTCTTCTTTAGCAGATGATCCAAAGCTTTTACAAGTAGCATGAATCATATCTAATGAGGAACAAAATACAACATAAACTCTCAATTTATGAACACAATCTTAATAATGTGGAACAAATAAAAAGTACCAATCTGATGTGTCATTACAAATGTGCCAAAAAAGAAAATAGTAACAGCTGGTTAGTGTTGTTTAAATATTACATTAAAATAATTTTTTTAATTAAAAGTGAAAAAATAGTGGAGTATTTGTGTCATCATTGTGCAAAAATTTGATTAAGTTAATTAAATGTACATGTATGTACACATGTACATGCATTGTAAATGTAGTTACAGTAAATCTAAAAAATGCAATCTTTGCTTATTATAGCTACAACAGCATTGCAATACACAGTATATATATCATGCAAAGCTATAAAATGATACATATTGAAGCATTAAGACTGACTTGTTCCTTCAGTAGATGTTAATGTAGAGCTGTCCAACTGTAGCACTGATACTCTTGAAGCGGGTGAATCATCAGATGCTGGTGGGATAGTCAATAAACTGATCTATTATGATATGTAAAATAAAAATTAAACAAAAATACATACATGTATGTACATGATGTACAACATATAAAGTGCAATTCCCTAAACACAATTCCCTATACGCTTTTATGAAAAACAATTTGTACAAGAAAGTGGGTACATGCACCTTCTCATCCATTCCATCTATCTGTCCATCAGTTATAAATATAGCACGAGATATTCTTTGGCTGCTAACACTACCACTGCTTAACATACCAGCTGGACCCACAAAAGACCTGCAGAGAGTACAACAATAAACTGCACAAATACAACAAACACACTGACTTACGAGCATTGTATACGTTGACCAGTAGTACAAACCACACCAATTAATCTAATCAAAAAATAGCATTACAAGTAAACTTTATTTGTATATTCAAGAGTAGATAATAATTAGAGGAGAATGTCCTACTGTGCCTATACCCCCTGCTTCATCATGGCGTAGAATTGAAGAGTCACATTCAGGATATTTCCGTATTTTCATTGAGTTTGAGTAGTTATTGCTAGTTATTTTTTAATAACTACTCAAAAATACTAAAAATATCCTGAATGTGACTCTTCAATTCTACGCCGTGATGAAGCAGGGGGTATTGCACAGTAGGACACTCCTCTAATTATTATCTACTCTTGGTATATTGCATATGTGCATGCATAGTACACAAACTAAAATATTTTAATCTTAACTGGCTCTAACATTTACTATTACAGTGAGCAAAATGAATATGTCTTACTGTTTGTTGTCTGATGAAACTATTAATTCTCTGATTGATCTCTTTAAGCAATACACACCACCAAACACTGCACACAACCTACATGCACATGTACATTAAAATCCATTGATAGGTTAGCAACTTTCAAAATTCATGAAAATAATTGTTAGACAAGTACAATGTACATGTACATGTATCAATATGAACAAGCATACAACCATCTAGAAAATGCATCCCACTTTTCCTGCACATGCATGTACATGTACATGTAAAATGTACACGGATACACATATAGGTTCTTTGAAGTGGCAGAAGAACCATTCTAGGCCAGTTCCTTGACTACTTTCCCATTACATTGGTCTAGGCACTTTGTTAAGAATAATTATGGATCCACTCTTGCTAACATTGAATTGAAAATTAGTGAACGATACATGCAATGAATCCAATCATTTTCTCCCTCTTTCATTACTTTCAAAATTTACCTACAAAAGCCTTGAGGTAACTCTCCATTACCAAATAAAGGATAAAGAAATGGAGCATTGCCAAATCGGCCAAGGCTATGTAAAAACATCTGTGTAGCTTTCAGACCCTATTACAGAGTACAGAGCATAGTAACTAGTTAACAGCAATAAAGGATTATACATACATTCAGTGTAGTCTCTGATTCATCAACCATTGCAATAGAGTGCAATATAAATTGAATGATATTATCAGTAAGGTCTCTTGACTGAAGAAACTCAGTAAAAGGATGACCAATATATTCTATAGGAAAAGAAAAGCCATCAATTATAAAATTTATAGAAACATTAAACCACACACACATGTACAGCATATACAGTACATTGTATCTAAGACAACAAGATTAATATTACAATTTTATTGTGACAGTGATAATCAGAATTGAAATTAGCGTATTTAATTAGAATCCCAATTTTTTAAAAATTGTGACCTGATTTGACAAACCAGGCTATCTGCGGAAATTATCAATTAGACATATGGCTTCCCAAAGTTGTAGCAGTACCTGGTACCTTATCAAAACTGAGATTCTATCAAAAATGTATTATATGAAGAATTTCCTTTTATTTCATACCAAATTTGCCCATAAATAAGTTAAGAAAGGCAATTTACAGACCTTTCTTTTTGTTGTGCAGCATGTAAATGATGCAAGATAAATTGATAAAAATGGCTGTAACTCAATTACATCTGTTTATACTTCTTTTTGCATAAATAATCATAACTTGGCACTAGATGGGTCAAATGACATGGGACAAAGACCAAAAGGAAGGAAAAACTATGCTTCATTAAGAAGAGCATAAATCTCAATTTTCAATTTTGGAGCATTTAGCCTGGTTTTCTAATATTGGGTAACAATTTTTGCATTTTTTTGAAAATTAATAAAAATCTGGAAAAATCTAAAATTTGGTGCAACATGGCCAAAAAGTAGAAAATTAAGAAATTGAAATTGTGAAATTGATTGTTGGGTGGATTTGTAAAAATAAATATCTTGCAATAATGGTAAATACAATTAACTTACCTTGATAATCTGTTTCATGCTTCTCATATTCAGCACAGAATGTTAAGACTTTCATTAGCTTACGTTTCTCTAGCATACTAACAATACTACTAGTGAATACATCAGCTCTGGAACATGGCACCTTAAATATAAAATAGTGAATGATAAAAAAAACAAAGTGAAATGCAACGAGACGATTCAGTTATAAAAAGAAAGGGAGGAAGATAAAAGAAGAAAAGAAAGAGGGAAGAAATGAAGATAATAAAAGGAGAATAACATGAAATTTGTCTTACTTGAATAATTTCATGATTTGCATTTGAGCAATAAAGCTTAGGAAGGCTCTTAAATTCAAGATAGCGTGACACACCAGACTGAACAATGATATCAACCATTTCCCCTCGGCAATAGAGCAACTAAGAACAAAATGTTACTAAAATACAACATACAACACACACATCATATGCATAAAATAAAACTAATGATGTTCTACTGTAACTTGTCAGAACAATGCTATAATGTACATGTACATGTAGCCATGAGCATTTAGATTTGCATACCGTATAGCGTCAAATTTTTGTGGGTGAAAATTTTCATGATTTCATACATTTTTGCTTTCAAGTAAATTTTCGTTAAAAAATTTTCGTGATTTAAATAAAATTTTGTGATGATTAAAACCACTCCTATCCATGTGGCCGCTAGTAGCTAGCCTTCCAGCTGGACTTGGAGAAGAAGCAACATGAGTGGTAGCATTATTCGATATTAATTCCCTTCGTGTATCCGTGGCTATCACGTATACCAAGAAAGGTGGACTCCCTTTATAGGAGCGACTCTTAGCTGTGCAGCCTGTGCCCAAGAAACAAATAAAAGGCGTGATGGGACACGCCCACATTTATATCAAAATTAAATTTCGTGAAAAATATTTTCGTGATTGTCCATTCAGTCACGAAAATCACGAAAATTTTCAACCACGAAAATTTGACGCTATACGGTATTAAACATCTACTTGTGATTAATAATAAAGACTTCAGCTACATGTACACCAGTATATAGATTATAAAGTGCTTACTTTAGGAATAAGATCAAAATTAAAGCGTTTTTTCTGATTCCCTAAATTGTTCCAGGTAACTTTTACTTTAGATTCAATTGGTTCATTGTTTATTGGCATATCTGGAGCGTCATTTGAAGTGGGCTCTTCATTAATGGGAACAGACTCAACTAAGCTATAGAAGAAATAAAATTACAATTATAAATTTAAAATCTTAGAATGACACAACCATCTAATAATATTAAGCAGCAAGTATTTACATGTATATGCATTTAACCCCTGTATCATTCATGGAGGTTCAACTACCATAGAGCTACTGTATATGTGTATGGACACATATACAGTAGCTCTAAACAAGAATTTTGACATATTTGTCAAAAAAATTTTTTGTCAGGCATTTTTGACAAAATATGAGGGTGCTGTGGATTTATAAATTAAGGACAAAAATTAAAATCAAAATTTTTGACTGAGAGTTACATGTATACAGCAAATTGTTTATGGTTGAAAAAAAAAATTAAAAAAATAGCCTCAAAGAGCAACCATTTTACCCACTGATGGGCCAGGTGGAAAGATTTAGCCATTTCTGTGTATTAATTTTTTATGCATGCATTATAGCATTTTAAATCAGCATGCATAATTTTAATGAATTGACCAGAACTGACTGCACTTCATTGCAACATTGTACAGTTGTGAGAAATCTTACAAAAGCAGAATTTAAGAATTTTCCCATGAATATAAATCAGTACATGGTATTACTCATGTACCTACTAGTCTAATACAAAAATTAACATACGCTTCCTCATCAGTTTTATTCTCTCCTTTATCCTCTTCTTCCTCCTCTTCCGAATGGTTGATTTCAATAAGATTAGTCACTTTATCAGATAATGATAAGTTACACTTAACGGACACCTCATCTTCATTCAGTTGTGTGACAACAGTTGATTCGTCTTCATCAGTGACTTCTTTTGAATGTACCTCGATCCAACGCTGAAGATCATTATACATTAGAGTGGCCCAACACCCACCATAATAAGAATTACTAAAAATTATTAATGACAACAAGATCATTATTTATAATAATTAATTATTTTCAATCACTTGTCCAAGTGAAGAACTGTCTTGCCAGCTCGAGCAGCAGCAGCGGCAACGATCGATTGGATAAGGCCTAAAAATAGACAAGGCATTAAATGAACCAAACCACGAAGACTTACCTGTACCAACTATTACAATATCAAAAGAAGAAGGAAGATCATCATCTGGTAGATGAGCCATCTTCTCTTTCCCCGCCCAAACCACACCCTTTTGCTGCCTCGACGACGTTCAACTTTCAACTTGAACGTTGCCCCTTGCAACCTTTGCCTCGCTCGTCTTCTTCAATACCTTTCATCGTAGTCTAAGACTTAGGCCTCGAACTCACTCAAGCCTAGTTTTGTTTTTGTTCGACTGCAGACTACTGTAAGTAGAATGGCTGAAGCACCATCGACTGAGGACAACAAACAAGCTGATAGTGACAAGCAGACAAAAGATGAAGAATACAGTGAGAAAATAATGAAAGTCCCTCCAGTTCATTCCAGTGATGAAATATATCGATATGTTGACCTGGGACTTGGTAGAGGAATCGATGGTACTGATCCGACACCATGGCTCAATAAGACATCCTTTCAAGTAAGGAGGGTGACATATGACAACATACTGGGTACTGAAGAGGGAGGAGCAGTACAGAGCTACGAACGAGAAATATCGAGTGTCCAGACACAGCAGACTAAAATAAAGACTTCTATTCTTGTTCCCAAAAGCCCTCTGACCATTGGAACCGATGCAGAACTTTCGAGGAGTATTCACGCTTCCAGGAGAGCTATAGGAAGGAAAGTCATTAATCGAACCATCTCCTTTCGGGATAACTTCGATGACATTCCTTTTGGAGATTCGGTACTTCCTGTTGATGAAAATGAAGCAAGTGATGGTACCATTCAAAACCTCTGGACATTTGAGCAGAGATTGGCACACTGGATAATGGATAAATTAAAAAACAGCTGGGAAGAAGAGGTCGATGGAAAAGCAGTTGAAAGATTGACACTACCTAGCAGCGTTGCTGACACTAATAATAAGTGTCCACTTAAGGATCTCATTTTTGTTATCAAGGAAAATCGTAGAGAAGACCATCACTTGATAAAAGAAGCATGCATGGAGTTTGTCACTCACTTTCGTATCACACATTATGTCAGTGCTATTGAGCTAGGTGCTGCTGAGTATCGTGTCTTTACTGAAGATGAATATCAAAATGCTGTCAGCATAGCAGGATCATTTGGTATTGATAAATTGGCCAGTGCAGTGACACAGCAGAGCTATACCTATAAGAAAAAGCGAAAAGCATCGGATTTGAAAAAAATTGGTATTATCTCAAAAGATGACAGAGTCGTTAGAGGATCATATGGTGAAGCAGTAGTGAATGTATCTATAAATCCAATTGCTGCACTCGTCAAGACAAAATATTTGCGTGATCAGATGGAAAAAGCATTGTTTCATTTTGTGGAGTCACAGAGTGACAGAAGTGGTAAGGATTTGCATGCAAAGTACATTCGTACATGTAGTTTTTGATTTATTTAAAATGCAAATCATTTCACATGTTTTTATTTACATGTATGTTTAGATGGTCCATTTCTGATATCTTGTGGATCGGGCCTCTTTCTTCAAGTTGGTCCAAGATACTCTGTTGTTGGTACTTCTGTCATGCGAGATGCTTCTGAGTTTTATATAATTCCAAATGACAGAGCTGGGAAGACGAATGAGTTTCTCATTGGATACTACAAGCCAGTCAGTGAGTCTGAGGCAGAACAATCTCATGGAAGGCGTCAATCAGTGTTCTCGGAGTCTAATAAATCAAAAGTGATAATGTATCTTAATGCTCCATTAAACCTTTTTGGAAATAATTCTGGTCCTTTATCTGTACAGGATACTGTCTCTGACTCGACATCTCGTTTTGTATTACACAGTCGTATTGTGTCGCAAAAGAAGCACCAGTTACCTGTTCCACTAAGCGAATGGACGAGTGGTGGGGACATGTTTTACATTAATTGCTCCAGGAGGGATTATCGTCGTGATGGCTATGTGTCATTAAGGCTAAGGCGTCATAACCACCAGACTAGAGAATACAGAACTGCTTGTACTAGCAGTACTAAGCATCATGATGGTAACAATGTTTTTATGCTGTTTCAGCTGTTGCCGATTCCTTTGCGTGTTGAAGAAGACGAGCAAACTTCTGGAGTAGATCCAATACCACAAGCAACAATGGCTGCCACTACTTTTTCTAGTGAGGGATTGGAAATGACAGAAATAAAATAAGGAAATGAAAGAGATGAGATGAAGATACATTTATTTTACTATTGTTTGAACTTTAATTTTTAAAAATTTTTATAGTCCTTTTTCACCGATAACTTTTCGCTAAGCCGTTTGTGTCACAAGAGATGAGTATAACAAAATGCAGATGCTATTGTTTTGATTTTTCAGCAGAATTTTAAGATATTTAAGCTGTATTGCCAGTACTGCAGCATGCATTCATTTATGTCTTGCAGCAAAAATATCCTTTTACGTCATTACAATGAACTATTATAAAATTAACAACAGCCTTGCGGCCCCTCCTATGTACGTTATTTACGCGTACGGGACATGATGACTCATCCTTTCTTCTCAACTGCCAAGGAAAATCAAGTTCAAGTAACGATGTCTGACTCTTCCATAGCTCCAAATGAAGTTCAACTTCCTGTGAATGACCTTTGTGTAGAAGTCCACGATGAAAGAGAAAGACAAAGCGAATTGGTTATTCCTGGGAGGAGCGAGACCGCAAAGTTGACCAAAATACTTCGCATCCCTCGAAATCTCTATGAAGAACAGAGTACTGCTACCGATTCTACATCTGGCACGGAAATCACAGGTAGAATTTTATAAGTTGTATGCATGGTTTGTGTTGTGTATTGTACTATTCTATATCAACAGTGGTTTCATTGTTTACTACTGAGTGAACGGGAACAACTATAAATAGATCTACATAAACAAGATTAATGATATCCTAATATTGATATTTTATGCTAATGATTTTTATTTGTATCTCATTTTGGACGCATCCCATTTAAAAAATACCATATAACTCCAAATTTTTGTCAGTTCAAAATCTTAATTTCTTGTTAAGAATAATTTTGTCAATAAAATTTGTCATTTCTGTTATAAATCCACACACTACCCATGTAGAACAAAATTATTGCTGTTAAAATTTTCGTCAAACAAAAATTTTTCCGTACAAAGTTTAATTTTACGAATTGTAAGGATTTATGAAATTTGTAAAATTTATTATCCATAAAATACCGTATTTTACCAATTAAACACCAGGGTGTTTATTTCTTAGCAGCAAAAAATTCATTGAAAAAAATTAAAAAGTTTTTTCGAGCGGGACAGAACTCTTAACTCTGAGCAAGTCAAACCAGGCTCTAATTAATAAGCACTTTGGAGTTATCCAAACAATGGAGCATTATTTTTGGTAGAAATATGCATATCTATAGCTAGAATATATTTATGACAGATGTTTATTTGGACCAGGTGTTTATACGGTAAATATATGTTAAAAATGGCTGCTGGTTAACAGTGTATGTTATTATGTAATTTTAGTGCCCATATCACAAATAGTTTCCCATTTTGTTTATTAACATGATTTGATCACAGAAAAACCAAAACGATGTATTTGAGATTTAATGTTAACAAAAACCTTTGGCTACAACTAAGACCATGAGGGCCATGGTACAAAAAATCTATAAGTCATGCCCTAAAATTATTATGGTTAAAACAAATGTTATTACTTTCATTACTGTTTTTAACAAATAGGAGTCCCATTTAATATTGGTAACTTAAAAGAAATGATACTAAACCAAGAAAACAAAGTCAAAGTTCGTCCCATTTTGCTGGCAGTTACTGGCTTACCTGATTCTGGCGACAGTGATGCCATTTCTCACTTGCTAAAGCATCATGTTGAAAAGAGTCCATACTTGCCTATGTCACGTAAGAATTATACACCAAAGAAAGCAAAATCTATCACATATTATGAACTTGTAGCAGTTGGTCTTCATCGCCTTCAAATTGTCGAAATAACAAACGAGTTTAGCTGTTCATTTGGCATAATGTCTGCTTTTAAGAAAAGGATCACTCAGGAAAGTAGAATGCCACAACCTACTGTAACAGTAGCCAAAAAGCAAGGATCAAGAAGTGATCCATTTTTTTTCGATGATGCTTCATTACAGGGGCATCTTGAGTATCTGTTTCAGCACATATCGCAATATGAGCATATTGATGGAAAAGCAGAGCTTACAGAAAAAGAAAATGAATTTGCCAATCACCTGAAGAAACTGCCAAGTGGCACGTCACTGATCAACATTTGGAATGTTTCAATTAATACCACAACTCTTTCATGTCTTATGGCCCTATCTGGCCACCTCTATTGTAGCAGTACTTGGCTTTTCCTTGACATAGAACGAGACATGGATCAATATGATTGCCCTCCTGAACATTGTCCAAGTGAAAAATTGCAAATTCCAAAATGGCGCCCTCGTCTTCATTACTTGCTTCGTTCCAGTAAAATAAGTCATGGTGGTGAAAGTGGATCTGACCGTGATGGCTGCTGTACAGTGTTTGCAAGGCATGATGATATGTTCAATGGAAAGTTAAAGGCAAAAGTAAAAGAGCTGGAAGATATTGTAAAGGAAGAAGCACGGAAAGTTGGTGTGTATGATCTTCTGGATGAAAAAATTCAAGCAATTAATTTAAGCGAATCTGAATTTCCAGATGATCAATCACAGCATCTGTACCAAAAATTTTATCAGTTGATATGTAAAGCATCGTATACGGAAATACCACTTTCATGGCTCTTTTTACGTAGCCTCTTTTATCAGCAGAGAGAAAAAGTAATTATTTCTAAAAGCGCACTTGAAGCTAAAGCTAAATCTGTCGGAATAATTGGAGATTCTTTTGAAGATTTCTGTCGTTTCTACATGTCTTATGGTAGCATTATCGATTTTAGTTTCATCAATCCTGATCATAAATTAATTGTTCTATTGCCGATTGAGTTTTTAAGATTACTTGATAAAGTTCTTCAGCCAGAATCAAGCGTGTACGACCAATATCCAATGATGAAGTCTGGCATTGTCTCAGAAAAATTGTGCAACAAATTATTTGAAATAGAATGCTCTGATTGTATGGATGCACTTACTTCTGTTGGACTTGCTGTTAAAGTAAGTGGCTCCATTGAGAGCTCTTTTGAAGCGAAACACTTAAGTGATTGCCCTCGCACTGATTCCATTTATTATGTCCCACAAATGAGAAGACAGAATGGTCATGAAGTTCATACATCGGTGGATTTAAATGCTATTTATTTCATCACGAGCATCGACTCTCCTATCATCAACAAGCAAGCACAGATTGTGCATTACATACTGTCGTCTCGTGTTACAGCTAAACTAATACCATGTTTTGAGTCAAATAAGTCAATAATTCATGATAATGAGACAGATACGACAATTGAGTTTGTTTCATTTAGCCCAGCCAATATGCTGAAAATCAGCAAGCCGAATGAAGCTGTTTACAGGAGTGTTCTAAATGCCTGCAAAGCAGTTACTGAACGTCCCAGTACAGAGAAAGTGAAGTACAAGTTTGTCATAATCTGTTGCAAAGAAATTGATAGTGATATTTCACCAAGTTCTATTTTATCATGCCACACTCATATTTTGCCTAATGAAAAAATAGCATGTAAAAAATGCGCTGATGCATGCAGAAGTAATGAGAATTTGAAAATGTGGAACAAGGTGTTAATTGAAGTAAGTAAATTATCATGAGCTATGACAATAATTATACTAATTATTAATTGCTATAGTTCATTATTCCCATGGAGCATCAGATTATTGAAGGTATATGCATGTGTATAAGCAAAAGTTACTTTTACATCCTGTTTTTAGATTTTACAATTCATCATTTTCATTTGATTGCCGAAGAATTATCTGCAAATTCACAGTTTATTTCTTATTTTGCCAAAGCATTAGGATACAAAATGGAAGATTCTAAGTTTAAAGGGCTTCATGGAGGAAAACTTGTAATACAAATGCTCTTGGAGTGGGAAAAAGTTTTTGTTAGGGAAAAGCAAGAAGAGGAATCTACTGCAGCTGTAAACCGTTTACAAAAGCAATTGGATGAAGGACCACGAAGGGTCTTAGCAAGGAAACTGTTGGAAATAAGTCATGAATCTCATCAGGAATTTGAAGTTACAAAATTCTTTTTAAAACTTGCAAAAAAATTGGACATTTATGGTAAGCAATAATACCTTAGAAGCTGCATAATGTACATAATGCTTTTTTAATTTTTTAGTTGGGCAGTCAAAAACTTATTAACACATTCAATGCATCACAGCTGTATCTGATTTAACTGCACACTATAGAATTTACAGACAAAATTTTTTAGTAAAATTTGTACCAAATTGAGCTTGTTCATTTTTATTAAGAATTTTCATAGCCCTTGTACATGTACATCAATTGAAAATAACTTTTAAGACTACATGCATCAAGTTCCTCATTTACAAATGTATGTAAACATCACACAATACTACTGTCTTTTGTTTAATTTTATTCTCATGGATCTCATATTACTTCAACCATTGTCATTTTTTGAATTGTAACAAGAATATCATTGTCAATTTCTGTGTTATGTTTTTTATAATCTAATTCTTAGTTATTAAAAAATAATAGGATTTAGTGACATATCTACCCTTAAATCCACCCTTATGAAGGTTGGATTTGAGGGCATGACTACAATCAAAAAAGTATTAACTGAAGGGCATGAATAAAGTTAAATGGGTGGATTTAAGGACATCTTTGTAACCACATCCTACTGATCACTACATGAGCTTAGATCCACATAAATATATTCATAAAACTTTAAGCAGTTAACAACTCTGAAAATGGCAAAATATCTTACTCCTGAGCTGTCAAAAGATAATGGATTTGATTCTGAGTTGGTGTTTGAAAATTCAGTTAATGCAGCAATTAGTATTCCAGCAAATGATCGTGGACCTCTAATAGAAAAATCAGAGTCACTACCCACCTCTCCTTCCAAGCAAGGTACATGCTTACATACAATGAAGTTTTTATTTTTTTTCAAAACTCATAGATATTGTACCCAAACAAGTTCGCATTAATCCTGATAATCTAAAAGATTTGATAGTGGACCAGCAAAATAAAACAAAAATACGCCCCATCTTGATAGCATTTAGTGGGCTACCACAAAGTGGTAAGACAAAAGCTGTTTGACACCTACTTGATTGTTACGTTGATGCAAATGAAGATTTGGATACAATGACTCCAAAGCATGAAAAAGATAATAAGGCAGCTGGCATTTCATATTTCGAATTGGTAGCATGTGGTTTTCACTGTTTACGACATCCTGTTATAACCGAAGTTACAAAAAATTCCAGCTGTGCTTTCAGTTTTCTATCTGCTTTTAGTAAGCTTATAGAGCGTGGAAATATCCCAAATTTTGATGTAGAGAGTGATTCTGCATCTAGTTTTGGTGATAAAGAGTTTGATCAAATACTTCAACGCTTTTTATATTATCTTAAAGATAAGTACAAGCCACGTGCGGAAGAAAAGAAATATGCAAAGCACTTCAAGGAAACACTGCCAGAAGGTATTGCTCTCATTAACATTTGGGATTTGGCGATCAATAAAGCTGTCTTTCATTTTCTCAGTGGACTTATCGGGCACCTCTACAACAGTCACATGTGGCTTTTTCTTAATATTAACAGAGATCTAGATGAGCTTCATCAGCCACTTCCTCCATTTGAGCGCCAACTATCAGAGCCACAAAATGAAGAAAATATTCAAGATCTTATGAAATGGCGACCTTGATTGCATTACTTGATTCGTACTAGCAGGCTAAGCATGGGAACAAGACCCAGAGAAAGTTCCTGCATGGTTTTTTGCTGCACACGAGAAAGAAGACGACCTTCAATCTCTTGTAAATACTTTAAAACATAAAATGTTGCAAGTGGCGGAGCATGTTAAGTTTCTTCAATAATTGATCAAAAGTTTGAAACAATAAATGCAAAAGGCATCATTTCTGACGAAAACTCGCTGCATTTATTTAAAAAGTTTCAACAAGTTATGTGTGAGACACCCTATGTAGAAATTCCAATTGCATGGGTCTTTCTTCGTAGCCTATTTTATTTTGGTCTTGAGCAAATTGTATCCAAAAAACGGCTACTCGACATGGCAAAGAAATGTGGCATAAGTATTGAGTCCTTAAAAGATTTCTCAATGTTTTACATGTCGTTTGGCAGCATTTTTGATCTAAGTATTGTCGATTCAGATTACGAATATGTTGTAGTCAAACCGATTGGATTTTGAGAGCACTAGATGCTTTTTTAAATTCTTTGAAGAGCAGCTTCGACAAATATCCAACACTCCAGTATGGAATTATATCAGAAGAGTTTTGCAAAGAAGTTGGCAATGAACACCTTCGCAAGTACTGGAAAGCATATATGGATGCATTAGCGGTCGTACACTTGGCTGTACAAGTCAGAGCTGAATCAATAGATCTATCAAATCTTGATTATGCTAAAGTCTACTATTTTGTGCCACTCACTCGTACCGGTGAAAAGATAGTAGAAGTTGACGCTGAAGCATTGCATGTTATAACAAGCATTGACAAGTCTCACATTTTCAAACAAGCATTCTTTGTTACGCACATTTTAAAATTTTTCACTGATGCCATACTGATGCCCTGCACTAAACAAAAATTGAAGTAAAAGCGAGCAATTTATCAGATGTCATTATTACGTTAGTTCATCACAGCCCAACCACCAAGATACATGTCAGCAATCCAGATGAAAAAGTGTGTGCTGGGATAATAACAGTATGCTACCAAATGGCAAAAAATTCGAAAATCGATGGTGGCAAAACATCATTTGATTTTATTGTTCTCTGTAGTCGTTGTGAGCTGCACAATGCTCATGATATTGCGACAGGCTATCATCATATCCTTCCTGTGGATACTTTGCAGTGCTCTGCTTGTAAAATGAAGTTCAGTGGGACACAGTTAAAAGTATGGAATGATGTGTTACTGAAAGTAAGCTCAGTTACTTGTGTTAAAGATTAATTACATTTACTTTGTAGTTTCCCATTCCGTCTCATTTCAAACGCAATAATTGTGAGTTAAAATAAAGATAATTGCACAGGTTTTATCTGTTATATGTATATATTAAATGTTAAAGGTTTATCAGTCAAAGATATAGCTTGGATTGCTTCTGAGGTTTCAAAGTCTCATGATGCTGATCATGATGTTGTTTCTGAGCTTGCAAGAAGTCTTGAGGTTGATACAAGAAGTTTGAAGCAGTTTGATTCTAAGGATATTCAAGTCTTGTCCATTGTAATGTAGTGGAGCAGAAAATATTCAAGTAATGAGCCTAAAAGAGATCTTGCAAGAAAGTTGTAGGAGTTAAACTCAAAATTTTATGACTTAGCTAAAGATCTAGATCCATATAGTAAGGCAATTAAAAATTAATTGTGACTTTATTTTTTTGTAGTTCCTGTTCCCAAAAGTGCTGCTGAACATTAGTAAAAAAAGTCTTATCAATAAATGTTAGTAATTACTTTATTTTGATTTAATTTTTCGTAGAATAATACATAACATTTCTCTTTGATAAGTTTTGGACTTTACTTTTTTTACATGTAGTTCCTGTTCTCAAAAGTACTGCTAAACAGTAGTATAATGTTATTATAATAGCTTTATTTTGGTTTACTTTTTTGCTGAATTAAAATACTTACTTTTAGTTTTCTTCGATAAGTTTTAATAATGGTTATTGATGCAATGATTCCCACTTTATTGCACTAGATAAAAATGTAAGACGTTAAGGGGGCAGCCTGAGGAAGCCATACATATCTAGATCCATGTAGTCACTCTAGGTTATTAAACTTTAAAGTACTAAAGACTACCAGTGCCAGTCAGCTGATACATTTCTTGCTTTTTAATCTTAATGGGGCTCGCCCTAACAATGACCTGTCTTACTGTGACACTTTCACATAAGGTGACTTTATGCAATCAGTTTTGTTACCCTAGATGAAACTGTGAGTCAACTTCTAATGTTATTAGATACATAATGCATGTAATTATAAAGTCAACTTGTAATTTAAGATGGTAATTGCACAAAGAATTGCAGAATCCAGTGATTCATTTATTCCAAGTGAAAAACAGTTCAGTAATACTGCCAAAGTTTCTATAGAAATAGCACCAATCCTATTTCATGTAACAATGTAAAATACAAAGACACAATTTATTACAAGAACAATAGCAATAGAAACAGGAAATATTACATGTATATGTTAACAGTACATGAGTCAATAAACTTGAAACAATTTCTTAAGTTCCATCATCAACTGCCAGTCAGCTTTCTGAAGATCCTCCCTGAAGTACTTCTTAACAGCATCAATTGACTCCCGCAAAATTGATTAAGAAGGTTAGAAAGTTAAAAAAGCTGATACAAGCAAAAGAAAAAATATTTGTGACAAACTTTGCTCACAAAAAGATCATCGTAATCAAAATGGTGACCAAAAAGTTTAGGAGCATCACCAGAAGTTGGCTCAATTTTAACACAAACTTTTGATCCTTTATGAACAATGTCAACAGGCTTATGATTAATTTCTATACTTGAAACAGTACCTAAATGAACAAACTAAAAAATACAAAGTAAGAAACAGTATTATTTGAAATGTTGTTTAAAAATTTTAAAGTTTATTGGTAATTATCAGAAATTTTATTTTCAGCTGTAGCTCTGTGCAAAACTACAAAAAGAATATGAAACAAATTTTCTAAAAGAGATTTAATCTGAGAAAACATGCTAATTTGAATAATGAATTAGTTTCTGTAAATAGTGTATGCATGTATGCCAGAAGTGAAAGGAGCTATGTGTATGTGGAATTTAAAAATGTTTTGAAATGCAATAAGTCACAAATACATGTAACATGTAACAGTAGGGTGCATATTCATGATGAAAGTAATGATTCTTTCATGCAACACAATAATGAAATTTTTCTTTGTCTGCAGTCAGTGCAGTGATATACATTGTACACGTAAGACTGTAAGTCTTCTAAAACTTGAGTTCTAGTGTGTCTCTAAGATAAAAAAGGTTCAAATGACTTTAATAAAATTCAAAACTTCAGGGAGACTGAAGAAACTAAGAAATGCTTGAAAGTTTGCACATTGTTCTATAGCAGTTTTTAGGGCTAAAGATAGCTGGGATATAGCCACAAAATTTTGCAAAATAGGAAACAACTTCATTGAAGATTTTATTTTAACAAATCTACAATGCACTGCTATGAACAAGCTGCTACAATGAAGCTATAAAATGTAAACATGCATGCAAATAAAATAATTATATCAAGTACTTCCTTAGAAGGGACAACAATAGGTGTACCATGTTTAATTATATCAGTGACAACAGTCACACCAACAATGATTGGGTTACGAGCATTAATTAGGCAATTAGGAAGTATCTTCAACTTGCAAGGCAATGTGGCAATGTGCTCATTCTCTCTCCTCTTTCTTTCCTTCAGTTCCTATGTACAGAAAGTAAAAAATAACCACAAGTGAAACTAAAGCAGAAAAATGTAATGCTAACAACAAAATTAGATATCAATTTTGATTGGCTAAAAATATGCATACAGCAAACACATGTACATTTTATGTATAGTAGTTTTAAAATTTCATTGATGAGAACTTACCTCCCGATATTTCATGAAACTATCAAAAAGATGATAAATGATTTCAGCAGTGAATACTCAAACACCCAAACTATCAGCCAATTCTTGTGCATGCATCCCTCTCAACTTTCACATCAAATGCAAGAATACATGCCCATCTAAAAATATCAGTATAACTTGATAATGAAAACCACATGCCACAAATGCAATACTACATTGTACTGTATGGAATTAATGATATACATGGGCATGTTAGAATCATACTGAAACAACTGATGGGCTGTCTCTTTCAACCATTACAGATGTTTTCATGACATCTTTCTTATGTACAGGACCAATGTTTACTCCAGCATACTGTATAAAACATTAAAAAAATTCATGGAGTTACATGCATGTCGTACTGACTGGTATTTTAGATGACTTAGGGAAATCAACAAGAGCCTCAAGGGAGCCAAGAGTTGAAGCTTGCACAAACACACCTCTCTCAGAAAATTTGAATGTATTGAGTAAGGAAGATATCATTCGAGGCTGCTTCATCCTAATTAAAGTAATACAGGGAATGGATGATGAGAGGATGCCTGAACATTAGTTACAACTTTACCTTAAGCACATCAACCTCATCTAGTTTCTTAGCAACTAGTACTAGCATTCCAGCTAGAGCTTTCTCCAAGTCATTACCAGTAATCTTGACTCCTTGTAAAGCTATGATTGTTTTGTGGTTGATATAAGCATTTTAACTCTTAATTCTCACAAAGACTTCTAGTGTAAAGGATACACTAAAGAAGCAGAAGCAGAACACTAAAGCTGAGTTTGATGAAAAAATGCAGTCAGTCATGCTTCAATTTGCTGAACAAGTATGCAGCTTTACAAAACAATACCAAATAAGCATACCTTTCCTTTTCCCACATTCTCTACATTGTTCCTTGTCTTCACCCTATTGAGGGCTACAACAAATGGAACATTTCCTTTTCTCAATAGAAAAAATCTTACTTAAGATTTTGTATTATCTGATCAGATAATACAAGATGAGGTAAGGTGAGAATCATGAGATAGGAAGTAGGAACAATATTATAAGGTTTTATTTGGATTTAGTCTGATTGATGTTAGCTACTTTATACAGGCATGGTCTTACTTAAGATCTTACATGAATTATCTTACAATATCACTGATAAGATGTACAAGCTCGATCTTAAGATCTTACATGATGTTTTCTTACAATATTACTGATAAAGTTCACAGGACCATGCAATTTTATTTAAGATCTGACATGATTTTTCTTATATACCACATCATTTTAAGTCACAGGAAGTAGTTGACAACCCACAATAGCCTTTTATAAAAGTGTGAGTATATAAAGAAAGTTAACAATCAATGAAAGGTAGTGAAGTTATAGTATTATCTCACAACATTATATTATGCATTTGATCAGGCTCAGATCTTACAGCTGCAGTTATTTTAATTATAAGAGATGTCCTCAGAATCCCATATAAAACATATCTAATTCCTCAAGATATTGATAGCAAAATCTTATTACATTGATCTTTAGTTCCTGATCTTGACTGATAATGTAAAATTTAGTAAGTGATCTTGTAGGATATATCATAAGATCTTGACAAGATTTTGGAACTTGTTGTCTAATAATTTTGCAAGAACAGGTATGATTAAAGATGCACGATCACTTTAAGGTTTCATAAGATGTTAAGCAAGATCTTATGTAAGATTTTTTCCTGGGTTAAGAGATCCAATTGTTTGAGGTTCAAGGCCATGCATTATATCAACTGCTACAAAAGCAATATCATGCACACATTGAGGAGCCTCGTGTCCTTAAGTTGCTAGAAGTATAAAAAGAAAAATTTAACTTGAAAATAAATTAAATACACGTATCAAGATACATTTATCGGGTGAGGTGCTTGTAAATTGATATTGCACTTGCGGGGCTGTAATAACATGCATGTAAAGATACAATAAACATAAAATAAAGATACAATAAAGATGCACAACATATAAAGTGCTATTCCCTACACACAATTCCTTACATTTGTCAAAAATGTACTCTGTAAGAAAAAGGGTTAAGGTACCTTCTCATCCATTTATTTGTCATCAGTTATAAATACATATACATGTATTTTGCTATTATTTGAAGCTGCTTTTTGTAAGGTTCTCTTCACCAGTAAACTGTCCATTTTCCTTCAGCAAAATCTCATAAAGAAGCTGTATCTATGTAGCTAGTGGTGCAACATACATGTAGATTTATGCCTACAGATATTTTCTAAAACTAACACTAAAATCATTTTTACATAATTTTTATGCACATACATAATACATCTTTTGAATTGAGTTTAAAAGCTAAAAGCTGATATTTTCTTAATAATGGCTCCAAAAATATATCTCACTTTACGATACATAGTGTACACATGAAATACCAGAAATACATGTATAATTTAAGCAAATGCGATGAGCAAAGGTAGTAATTCAAAAGCGGTGTGACACATCACCTTAATCACCCCCTGACTATGGGCCTGGTGTAGGGTAAAGGTTAGTCTCGCCAAAGGGGCATGGTGAGACTAGGTAAAGGTATGAATGACTAAGAGTGTCTACCATAAAAATAAGGCTTTTAATATTATCATTTTGGTTTACTATAGGAAAAATAATTTAGCAAGAGTTAATATAGACACATTTTAAGGTAAAGATATGCATTATAATGGACTTATTGATGGGAATGACAACAGTGATGATAATCAAATTGCTCAATGCACTTTTACATTGTAATAACTTAATATGCAATAAGAATGTTTAATAGGGACAAAACATTTGTATAGGCTGTTAATTTTGATGCACTTTGTCTTGAAAGGAAATCATGGTTCTGGCTAAAAAAAGAGGTGATCAGAATCTACAATTGTTTTTTTTAAATTTATGTACATGTTAGAATATCATGCTTTATTATGCATGGTTAATAATATTAACTGCATGTTTATAGTTTAGGTGATGAACTGGTTGTTTATTTATTGTGGTGGTTGCTCCTGACTACCCTTGACTATCATCAGCAGAACCATGGCAGTAAAATAATAACAAAATGTGTATTTTGGTTGGGCTGGGCCTTTTTCTTTTAGGCTATTAGGTCAGGTGGAACCTTGAAGGCATGTTGTGCAGAACAAATAAAATGTATAGAGTGATTATGGAACCAACCTTTCCAACTGGGAAATGATTTCAGTTTGAAATCAGTGCTTGCCACATACAGTACAAAAAGAGTCGTACAATCAGGTGCAGTGGTTGAAATTCAACTATAGTACTATGCTACTTTTATGCCCAACCTCATCAAAGGTCTGATCAAGAGGAATTACAATTATTACATGATCGCATAATCCTGATGTAATCATGACCTAATAGGTCTATAGATAGATCATAGACACTATATGCACATACTTGGTGTATGTAGTACCTATGAAGAAAAGTCAAGTTCAAGTAATAATCCCAAATGCTTTAGTGTAAAAGCAAAAGATCAAAAACAAAGTGAATTAGTAAATGTTTAAAAGTGTCCAAAATGTAATATCAAACTTCAGTAAAACAAAACAATCAACAAAAGTACAGACTACAGACTAAAAAATGAGTTAATACACTAATCTAAAGCAAGTCAGCAATACGTGGATAATCATGATCCATTGCAAATGTCCATGCTGTTTTTCCATCCAAATTAGTGAGATCAGTGCGTGCTCCTTCCTTTAGCAATTGTCTCACAATATTCTCTTTGCCATTACAAGCTGCTAGCATGAGTGCCGTCATTCCCTCATTATTCTGATTGTCGAGAACAGGGTTTTTCTGTAACAGAAGATGTACGATGTTATTGTGACCAAGGGAACTGGCCATCATAAGGGCATTATTACCGTTACGATCTTGAAGCTCAACATTTGGATTATTCTCAAGTAATAACTTTACTATCTCAGTATCACCATATTTTACAGCCAACATTAAGAATGTCAGCCCTTCATCACCCATGTAATCGATATCACATCCTTTATTTAGTAACATCTGTACTTTTCTAACATCACGTCGCTTTATTGCCTCAAAAACAATCTCTTCTCTCACTATATCTGGCCCATCATCTATTTCAAATTCTTGGGTTGAATTTTTATCTATCTTTACTAAAGGCACAGCAGTATCAGAATCCATTGATGGTAATTGAGCATCAAGCTCAAGTAAGAAAAAAAGTACAGGCTCATCATTGTTTTGATGAGCTTTCTGCAGTGACACCTCAAAGTTAAACAATGTATTTTCAGTTTTCACCATCAAGGGAAAATCATCAACATGTACTTCATATACACCAATTTTATATAGAAAGTCACAATGTTTAGTTACTGCATTTCTTATCTGTTCTGTTTGTGATAAAGGAACAAGATAAGTGCATGTGATAGTGGAATTCTGCATTCGTTCTATATCAATTAAGTTTAGATATGACGGAGACTGCAAAAATAAAAATTTATCGAGTTTATTCAAATCAGAAATTGTTTTTGAGCCCCAGGGTTTGTTAAATTTTAAAACTATTTTAGAAAAATTGAAAGAAAATTGAGGTCGTATTTTATTCATTTGTTCACTGGCCATGGTAAATTCTAATAAAGTTGTGATATTCTTGAATTCATTTAGCTGTTTGGTGTATAAGTCAGCTTCCATTGTTAGTTTATGATTGTCAAAAATAATGCTTATTGTTTTTAAAAGGTTAATGTTTAAGCATGAATAGTGTGGTTGGAGTAAGTTAGCAAGTTGTTGCACGTTATCACACACAATATTTGCACTGATATATAGTAGCAGAGACTGCCTCGTGTCTTTCAGTGATATAACATTTCCTATTAGCTTATTTGCAGTAGCAGTAAACTTATTATCTAACGACTGAAAATGTTGATACAGTTTTTGAAGTCGTTCTTGTAGTTTACTGCAGATTAACGTCACAAATGAATGGTATAAGAAATAATTAATCCCACTTTTTTGAACTGCTATATCTAGAATATCATTAACTGAAGTGCCTTCTGGTGGCACTATTTTCTCTTCACCAACTGACTTCAAGATGTGCTGAGACAGTGCTTTACATGCTAAAGAATTTAGTCCAATATATCTTTTGCATGGTTTTTGTACAAATGTATGGGCACCTTTAATTAAGAGCTCCTTAAAAATTTCAATGTGCCCACCTTCACTAGCGTAAAAAAGTGCTGCATCCCCCTTGCTGCTTTGATAGTTTATCTGTATGTCAAAATCAATCAAGAGTAATGCCATTCTTTCATATTCAATATCAATATCAATACTTTTGATGGCACTTAGAAGTGAGGCTTCAAAAGTAAACTCAGGGTTCTCATCTTTGTTAGTGATAGCTCTTTTGTCAATAATTACCTTAAAAATACCAATATGACTCAGTAAATAAAGTTTTGCTTGTATTTTGCAAGTGAGAGACTGCAGGCAGTTTTTTGAAGAAACCAAAAATTTTATCATTATGCAACCACGATTAATCTTTTTTATAGTAAGGTACTTTGCATCTTCATCAAACAAAAAATTGGTAAGCTTTTTTAAGTTTTCCAAATTTCTATTTCCCCATCTTCCTGATAACTTCAGAACTATGTTTGGCTCAGTTTTAGAGTCTCCCTGTTCTTCTAGGGCAACTTCGATGCTTGCCTTAATACTACTGTCTATATCTACATGCTCTACAAAATTTTCATGGCTCATAACATATTCACTAAATTTCAAATCGAGCTCATTGTTAAGGTGAAATGCTTCAACCAGACTTTTTATTAAATCAATGTCTAGAAAGTTATAATGAGATTTCATGCTTTGAAACACTTTGTCAATGTCAGTATCATGACATGGTATTTCTACAATGCATTCATTGAATTCTTCAACCCAACGAGCTATTTCAATAGCACTAGTGCTCGACTGAGCATAAAATGTCCTGATGTCTGCAATAATCGAAGCAAATTTTCTTTGTAGACAATCCATTTCCTTGACAATACTGTCACTGCAGTCGAGCTTGATTTGATGGCAACATGTTACTTCTTTTGTTTCCATTTTTTGCAATGAAAAAGATATTTGGTGATGTTGAAAAACTTGTGATTCCCATTCCTTTGCTAATGAAATGGCTGCATCCTTTGCTGGACCATCAGCACTAGCAATGCAAAGGAAAAATGAATGACACTTTTCCTCTATTTTATTTATGTCATCTTCAAATAAAGACATCATCGCTATAAATTCTCCCTCAATTTTTTCTAAAGAAGGCTCATTTCTAACCTCTCGACAAATAAGATTGTGACTATACATTTCATCTGCTACTATACATAGGCAATTTTCTGTGGCTTTCTTCAATGTTGCATAATGACTTTTCATGACGTCTTTCAATGTTTTACAAATTCTCCTGTAAGTTCCTAAATCAAATATGGAACACAGTTATATAATTAATATCTATCCTTACCTGAATGAGCAACAGCTACTTCATTAGCTGATATTGCTGCAGATAATTCATCTGCTTTTGGCTTATCTTTTTAATTAAAATTTATGATAATCTTTGTATCATAATAACAATTTTTTTTACCTTTAATGGTTGGTCCTGGGTTTTGTTCCACATCTCCCGATAGCAACAGGGTAAAAGAAAAAAATCCTCGAAAAACCAGTAAAAGAAAATTTATAGAAAAAAGTATTCCAGCGGTGGACCAGGATGTAGATGTAATTCTTTCACTGAATTCGTCTAGAGGATGAGATGAGTACGAGATCCGTTTCTTACAGCAATTCCAAGTTCCTACTATAGCCCTCCACTGACACAAATCAATCATTTTCTTTCTCTGTCTAGTGACGGCAGCCACGGCAAGACGACTACAGCATAGACGGCACGACGACTACAGTTCCGTCCCCAGCGGATGGTCCGGGCATAGATACTATGGTCCGGGGGAGATTTTTTTTATATCGAATTTTACAAGACTCAAAACATGTGGCATATCTACACAGATATATATATATATATAGATCTATATATAGACCTCTTCAGGTGAGATTGACGGTGGCCTATGAATATCATTACTGTTTATTACGGTATCCACCTACGGTGATAATTGGCCGCCATTTTGGACGGCAAGATTCAATGGAGGATGAATGAAGAAAAGGCAAAACTGATTCTTTTCGTTGGCATGGAGCTTTTTCAAGCTACAAAAGCTGGTTGGAGGAAAGAATGGTCGCTGCTAAGCATCTCCTAAAAGGGATTTGGTGCAATATGAAGCATATTCTTTAATAGAGCTTGCTTTCTGCATTAGCCCATTCATACTCCATAGAAAGTTGCCGTCCACGAAAATTATTTCAGAGTCAGCCAGGCTCAGTCACGCCCCTTGCCGTATATCATTCTTTGACGTAATTCATTCTCACCCAAAGAGGTCTATATACAGAAAGTGCAGATTAATGAGATTAGATCTAGTCAGGAAGCATACATAGATTAGTCTACTCTGATTGTAGCGCGGATTATAGAGTCTAATTAATTTAAAACGTTAGATATCTATGACTCCAGCCACTGGTCGGAAAATAAAGATCAGAACGCTCGGATTATATCCTAGCATACTTCACTTTTGAAATCAAGCCTAAACTGCCTAAAAATAGTAGTTTTTTTGTAGGAAACAACTAGATCTATGTCTATTGGTATCAAGAAAATAAGAGACAAACCAAACAGGGTTGCAGTTGAAGATGTAATTGACAAGTACAATGACAACTCGATAGCTGTGATTTCTGAGGTATGATCAATAAAATAGACCAAAATTTAATTTTACTTAGGACAAAATGAATGAACTTGGTCTCAATAAAGGAGATACTGTTCTTCTCAAGGGAAAACAAAGGAAAGAGACTGTAAGTTCAAGCATCTCACTTTCATAAGTAAAACTATTGTAGGTCTGTGATGTGCTATCTGATAGCAACATGCTTAATGACAGGATACAATTAAATAGGGTAGTGCGCCATATGTTGAGAGTGGGATATAAGGACAAAGTCAAGTATGATGACATTAAAATAATTTTGTCATTTTGAATTTATGTTTTTCTACATTTATAAATTGGTTTTAAATCAAATAGTAATAATTATTTTGAGTGACCAATCGCTTGCTGATCTAGTAAAACGCAGTCTAATTTGTAATATCTAGTACATTGAAATGTTGTAATAAATGATCAGAAGAGTGAAACTATAATAAAATAAACTTCTTAGTAAAGGACTCTAGTTCTGTTTTGAAGCTGAAAATAAGGCACCAGTCTATCAATTATTGGTAGATTTATGTTTATTATTTTTTTCATTTTAGCATCTATCCATTTCAACCTCAGTATGGCAAACGTGTCTCTATTTTACCAATGGAAGAGTCAATTAAACATTTTAATGGGTATGTATCTCACTAATTACTTTACAATACTACCCTACTTCTTCTACATTTCGGTCATCTGCCCGTCATACACCTTCTGATAATTCTATAGCAACATTTTTAAGGCTTTTCTTAAACCATATTTCAATGAATCATATCGACCTGTACACGAAGGTATGATTTTATCCAATGTTGTGCAACTGCAATGAGTCATATGTGCACTGTGCAGTGTACACTAAACACTAAAATTATCATTGTACATTTTTATCTACAGGAGACATTTTTGCAGTACATTCATGTATGAGAGTAGTAGAATTTAAAATTATCAAAACTGAGCCTTCACCATACTGCATTGTGACACAAGATACTCTTATACTCTGTGATGGAGAACCACTAAAACAAGAGGATGAGCTATCATTCAGTGATATTGGTTATGAGGATATTGGTGGATGTCACAAGCAGCTGGCACAAATAAAAGAGGTCATTATTAATTATTTTCATTATTGATTGAATGTCATGTGTTAATTTACAATTGTACCTCTACACATTAGTCTGAAAGTGCAATGTACTGGTAGAATTAATGATAAATATTTACAGATGGTTGATTTGCCACTACGTCATCCTCAACTATATAGAGCATTGGGGATAAAACCTTCCAGGGGAATTCTTCTACATGGACCACCAGGTACTGGTAAAACTTCAATTGCACGTGCAGTCGCCAATGAAACTGGTGCATTTCTTTGTGTCATAAATGGACCTGAAATAATTAGTGGTATGCTTGGTGACTCTGAACACAATTTAAGATACGGTAAAAGTAATTTTACAATAGCTTTACTTGTCACTAAATATTTCTAGCATTTGAAGAAGCTGAAAAAAATGCTCCTTCCATCATTTTTATTGATGAATTAGATGCAATAGCACCTAAAAGAGATAAAGTTAGGACTTCCTCATTTTATTTTTTATTTTGTATAGACTGAAAGTGCTTTGGAAAGACGAGTAGTTTGCCAGTTGTTGACTTTAATGGATGGACTGAGAAAGATTCATTCCCAAGTCATTGTATTAGCAGCTACAAACAGGCCAAACAGGTTTGATAAAGTCATTACTATAGCTACAAAAGTCATCATAAATATCTGGTATTATTGTATTTAGCATTGATAGAGCTTTGAGGCGTTTTGGGCGATTTGACAGAGAGATTTTAGTGGGAGTCCCTGATGAACTGGGGCGTTTAGAGATATTACGCATTCATACAAAAAAGATGAAGTTAGCTGATGATGTCAAGCTTGATCAGATAGCAGCAAAATGTCATGGGTATGTTGGAGCTGATTTATGCTCTGTTTGTTCTGAAGCTGCAATGCAACATGTAAGGATAATAACTAATGATAATTATTGTATTCACACTCAAATATTTTAAATAACTACTGTTGTTGATATAATCCTAGATAAGAGGAAAAATGAAGTCAGGTGTCATAAACTTGGATGATGATACAATTAATGATGAAGTACTTGAATCCTTGGCAATTACTATGGGGGATTTTAAGGTTGTAAAGTAATTATTATTGGCTAATTTAAACTTAATGCAATCAGTATGCACTAAGTAAAAGTGATCCTAGTGTACTACGAGAGAACCAATTAGAGGTACCAGTTGTATCTTGGTCTGATGTAGGAGGACTGGAAGAGCTTAAAAGAGACCTTGAAGAGCTTATCAAGGTACATGTACTGTTTGTAGTTATTGTTTATAGCAGAATATGAAAGTGTATATACTTGGTAGTGATTTTGTTACTTTAGTGATACAAATAACCATAACTGAGGAAATAAATTTATTGAAAGACAAACATGTTTACGAGAATTGAAACAGTATTATAGTTGAGTAAATGACAAATTTGTCACAGCATAGATTTTTTACTATTTATGGTCAAATAGTATTACAATTAAATAAACAACAAATTTGTTACTATAATAATTGGTTCACAGCATAGATAATAAATACTATTATGTAGTGTGTAGTATAGTTATAGATAAGAAATACTGCGTAGTATTTTATACAATTTATGGTCAATTCAATGACTTTACTATCTTGTGGTTTTGAAAACTACTCAGCAAAATATTTTTGTTGACCCAAGGTAATGAGCTTATATTGATATTAATGAGCTGCTACCACAATTTTCATGTACTGCTTATTATTTCTTTGGAGCTAATGTGGCATTGGTAAAGATAATGTTACCTAAGCATTAGGTAGTAACTGTTACTATGATTCAATTGAGAATTATGCTGTGTTATTATATATATACATGCATCAATGCATTGCACATAGTATGTTATAAGCAAAGACTGCAAACTCTGTATAGTCATGCACATGTGAATGCAGTTGGTATTGTAAATTTCTTGCATGAACTGTCATTATTAGCATAGCTGTGCATGTATGCTTAATTAATGGATGAGGGAAATACTCAAAACATTCCATTTCTGAGAAAAATCTTTTATGCTGATAAAAGGAAATTTGGGAAAACAAGACTTATTCTGCACAAGTTACACTACTATGCATACTGTTGATTTTAATTTGGCAAGCATTTGTAAATTGCTGGCACTTATTACAATGGATAATAAATCGGCTCGTATTTTTTTGATATAGTTTCCTATGAATTATCCTGAAAAGTTTCTTAAGTTTGGACAGAGACCACAAAAAGGTATCTTGTTCCATGGTCCTCCAGGTTGTGGTAAAACACTAATAGCTAAAGCTATAGCTAATGAATGTGAGGCTAACTTTATTTCCATAAAGGTACGAAGATTGAATGGTTAAAGTAATTAGTGTGCATTGAGAGGGAAAGTTATAACATTAATCAAATTACCAAACCAGGTGTAGGCTGAACATAATTATGTATGATATGCACCAAATGAGGGTGGCGTAATGAACCCAATAATTTTCTTTGTAATGTCAAGTGAATTTTAAATTACTGTATTATATGCATTGAGTATTATAACTTGCTTGCAATTATAGGGACCTGAATTACTCACAAATAGATCAGGGCCACAATCAGCTGCCAATGTGAGGGATATATTCTTTAAAGCACGTCAAGCTACACCATGCATTATATTCTTTGATGAGTTTGATTCTATTACAAAACCTCATGGAGGATGTGCTTCTGATCAAGTTCTTAGTCAAATATTGACTGAGATTTGTGGGATGAGTTCACTTAACACGCAAAAGAATGTTTTTATAATTGGTGCTACTAACCGTCCAGACATCATTGATCCAGCTATACTACGACCTGGAAGATTAGATCAATTAGTGTATGTTCCATTACCAGATGAAATGGTAAACAGTGCATTTATACAGCTGTATATTTTCTAATAAATTATTATCACAGTCTAGGTTATCTATTTTGAAAGCTTTGCTCAGCAAAACTCCCGTTGATAAAGTAAATATACTCCTTGTGGTATATCTACAAAGGATAGAGAACTAATTTCTATTTCCTGCTTTTTTCCCACTTTAATTTGTCATAGGATGTAGATCTTAAATATATTGCTGAAAAGACTAATGGCTTTAGTGGAGCAGATCTTGCAGAAATATGTCGTAGGGTAAAATTATAACAATTGTGACTTACTGATTATGTATTGTAGGCTTGTAAGAATGCTATACGTGAATTAATAGAATTAACTTTTGACAGTGAAAAAAAGGATCAAAATATTGTGAGTCTAATGGTTTCATGCTATTGCTTTTGCCAATAATCAATAATTTGTAAAGGAAGAAAAAAGTAATTTTGGTGCACTTGAGCTTAAAGTAGTAACAAGAGGTCATTTTGAAGATGCAATGAAATATGCAAGAAGGAGTGTCACTGAGGATGAGGTGTCTAAACATAAGGCATTTGCACAAAAATATCAGAAAACATGGTCCATTAAGTAAGCAGTTAAAAATGAAATGTTACTACCAGTACTTCACTTGTTTAGTAGGTAAGAACTCCCAATGAACAAGAAATACAAAGGATGTCTTTCATACCTTTAATCATAATAATTATCATAAATTTCATATGACTTGCTACACTCTGCCTAAAACTAACTCCATGCATTCATTTTATTTTTGTTACCAGAATAAAAAATTAAGATTACACATAATTTAAACAGGGGAAACTCTTGTGAAAATTTTCATAATAGTAATTACACAAAGAAGTGCAGTATCCACTGGTTAAGAAAAACTACAATAATTCTGCTAAAGTGCTATAAAAGGTAGCAAAAATTAATTCATCACAGTCTCGTGTAAAATATAGACAATTTATTACAAGAACAACAATAGCAATAGAAACAGGAAATAATATGTTAACAGTACATGAGTTAATAAACTTGAAACAATTTCTTAAGTTCCACCATCAACTGCCAGTCAGCTTTCTGAAGATCCTCCCTAAAGTACTTCTTAACAGCATCAATTGACTCCCGCGATATCTATTAAGAATATAAAAAAGCTGATACAAACAAAAGAAAAAATATTTGTGACGAACTTTGCTCACAAGAAGATCATCGTAATCAAAATGGCGACCAAAAAGTTTAGGAGCATCACCAGAAGTTGGCTCAATTTTAACACAAACTTCTGATCCTTTACGAGCAATATCAACAGGCTTATGATTAATTTCTATACTTGAAACAGTACCTAAATGAACAAACTAAAAGAAATACAAAAAAAGGTAAAAGACAGTGTTATTTGGACTGTTGTTTTAAATTTAAAAGGTCATTATCATTGATGAGAAAATTTAATTTTAATGCAACTCTGTGAAAAACTGCAAATAGCATGTATTTTTTGCTTGAGAAAAAATTTCTAAAATAGATTTTTGTCTGAGCAATCAAACTACATGTATTATGAATAATGAGGTGGTTTCAGTAATATTAAATTTTGATGTTAAAAATAACATGTAGCAGTTACAAGCATATTCATAATGAAGGTAATAATTCTTTCAATGGAATGTTCTTATGTCAGCAGTCAGTGCAGTACATGTACATCCTCTAAAACTTCAGTTGTAGTGTGTCTCAAAGACAAAAAAGGGTTCTGATGACTAATAAAATTCAAGACTTCAGGGAGACTGAAGAGACTAAGAAACGGTTGAAAGTTAGCACATTGTTCTATAGCAGTTTTTAGTGCTAAAGTCAACTGAGATATAGCCACAAAAATTTGCAAACAGGAAGCAACTTCCTAACAGATTCTATTTTAGCAAATGTACTGTGGGAAAAATGAATGAAAAAATTAAAATAATAAAAAAATAAACGAAGCAGCTACAATAAAGCTATAAAATGTAGACATGTACATGTACGTTCACATTATATAATCAATGAGTACTAGTAGAGACGCATCTATTAACATGTACCTCTTTAGAAGGGACAACAATAGGTGTACCAGGTTTAATTATACCAGCAACGACTGTCACACCAACAATGATTGGGTTACGAGCATTAAAGACACAATTAGGAAGTATCTTCAACTTGCAAGGGAATGTGGCAATGTGCTCATTCTCTCTCCTCTTTCTTTCCTTCAGTTCCTATGTACAAAAAGTGAAAAATAACCACAAGTAAAATTGAAGATACAAGCAGAAAATGTAATGCTAACAACAAAATTAGCTATCAATTTTAATTGGCTAAAAAAATTCATATAGTAAGACAGATGTAAATTTTATGTAAAGTAATTTTAAAATTTCACTGATCCGAACTTACTTCCCGATATTTCATGAAACTATCAAAAAGATGATAAATGATGTCAGCAGTGAATATTCGAACACCCAAACTATCAGCCAGTTCCTGTGCATCTCTCTCAACTTTCACATCAAATGCAAGAATACATGCCCATCTAAAAATATCAGTATAACTTGATAATGAAAATCCCACGTCACAAATGCAATGCTAAATGTACATGTAATGATATACATGTACATGGACATGTTAAAATCATGCTAAAAAACTCACTGGCTGTCTCTTTCAAGCATTACAGATGTTTTCATGACATCTTTCTTATGTACAGGTCCAATGTTTACTCCAGCATACTGTATAAAACATTAAATAAAAACAATTCATGGCAGTTACATGCATGTGTATAATTATACTGACGGGTATTTTAGATGACTTAAGAAAATCAACAAGAGCTTCAAGGGAGCCAAGAGTTGAAGCTTGCACAAAAACACCTCTCTCAGAAAGTTTGAATGTATTGAGTAAGGAAGACATCATTGAGGCTGCTTCATCCTAATTGAAGTCAAACAAAAATGGATAATGAGAGGATACCTGAACATTAGCTACAACTTTACCTTAAGCACATCAATCTCATCTGGCTTCTTCGCAACAAGTACTGGCATTCCAGCTAAAGCCTTCTCTAAATCCTTACCAGTAATCTTAACTCCTTGAGATGCTATGATTGTCTTGTGGTTGATATAAGCATTTTTAACTCTTAATTCTCTCAAAGGCTGAGGCATTAACAATGCTCTAGCTTGTGTCACAAATGGCCCATCAATACCAACTAATATCAGAGTGTCACCCTCATTCAAAATACCGTTTCGTAATATGACATCAACAGTAGTACCTAATCCACCAATCACTTTCACCTAAAATGTTTAATGACTTAGAAATAACACAATAATAGCTAGGACTTTATTCAGTACCTCTAACACAATAGCTTCAACTTCTTTAGAGAACATGAGTGTTTCAGTAAGATACTCCTCACTATGTGATACTATCAGTGATATGAGGTCACCCATACCATCACCCGAATGAGCTGACGTTGGTACTAGTGCAATGTACTCCTTAAAATCAACTTTATCCCAATACAATGCGGCATTAACTCCCTTTGAAGTGCAAATAAAGGAATGACGATAATGACAATATATAAGGGCACAAACAGATAAAAGAATTGTAACAATTCACAATCATGCATGCATGTACATGTACATGTAATGCTGCATACTTGTTCAGCAAATTGAAGAATGACTGACTGCACTCTTTCATCAAACTCAGCTTTAGTGTTCTGCTTCTGCTTCTTTAGTGTATCCTTTACACTAGAAGTTGGATTACGCAACCAGTTATACAATCTGTCGATCTATTGACAGATTAAGGAAATAACATGAACGGAGCCAAATATATTATACTTAAACAATGCACAATTATGGGAAAGGACAATGCCAAATAGAATACTACAAAGCATATCTTTCCTCTTCCCACATTCTCTACAATGTTTCTTGTACTCACCTTATTGAGTGCTACAACAAATGGTACATTTCCTTTTCTCAATAGATTAAGAGATTCAATCGTTTGAGGTTCAAGTCCATGCATTATATCTACTACTAAAATAGCAATATCACACATTGAGGAGCCTCGTGTTCTTAAGTTGCTACAAGTATAAAAAGAGAGAAGTAATTTGAAAATGTATACACATGTACAAAAAAATAAAAACCAGAAAGTGTATACATGCATGTACATGTACATGTATGTAGTACCTGAATGACTCATGGCCTGGTGTATCAATGATCAACAATCCAGGAACCTTCATTTCATTTTTAGAAAACTATTCACAAAAGAAATTACATGTATTACCATACAGAAGACTAAAATTGTAAACATCAAAGAAGAATCACTTCCATTTATGCTACAGCTAAGCATATATAGATTATCAGTGTGCATCTATGCAGGTACATGTAATTAGGAACATCATGTTAAACAATGATGAACAAGGTAAATACGGTGGACATGCATAAAAACCAGAGTCTGGATTTATCTCAAAGCTCAAAGACAATACATGTACATAAATGAGATTTTATTACCTCTTTCATCATTTTGGTTTGTTCCATAATAGCATCTGGTGGTACAAAAGTGGCTCCAATTTGCTGCGTAATACCTCCTGCTTCTCCATCTTGAACATGTGTGTGCCGTATCTTGTCAAGGATTTTTGTTTTTCCAGTATCAACATGACCAAGAACACAAACAACTGGTGACCTTAAAAGATCAGGTGACCTTTCGTTTTGGTAACGGGAGCGTCTTTCCTAAAGTTATCATAGTGTAGAAAAATAGGAATACAGAAACATACATGTATTTCATCAGTACAAAATCAAATATACATGTACATGTACCTACCTACTAAAAAGCGCATGCATGCATGTACATGTACATGTACATGTGCATAAAGTAAATGTCACATTAAAAGAAAAAAAATATCACATGAATATGTATTTGTATTAGGCCTGGGGTCAAATATGAACACAACCTACACGTACGTGTAACACACTCCTTGTAGAAGTCAACTCAAATCTTATTATGCCATAAGAAAATAAATTCATGCAAATACCCAAAAATATACAACTTTAATTTGACATACATGTACAACTGTAAAGTCTTTTTTGACAAAAACACACATGTGCATGTGGTACATGTAGAAACTGAGAGTTCTACTACATGTGAACATTATTAAACTGGCATGTACATGTACAAGAACACATTGTGTTTGCATTGAGTCAGTAATGTATTCAAATTACAATGTACATTTTGTTGAGGCTTAAACCTCAATTACATGTCCTGTTACAACTACAATGTATACTTAGTTGCAAATGTAAGGGCCTATGAAAAAGGTTATTTACAAGGTCATGCAGTACATGTACTGTAAATTTTTTTTGCATATTACTAATTTTTTGAAGATTGGAACTAGATTAATTTAGCAAATTTGTGGCCATGTCCCACTGAGTATGGGCATAAATGTTCATAATGGTAGGTTTTGGCAAATGGTAGTGAAAGCACCAAATCACATACAGGTATGGAAGCCAACATGAACATAATAGAAATACCGTATAGCCAAAAATTTTCGAGGCTTAAAATTTCGTGAATAATGAAATTTATGGAGAAATTTTAAATTCCGTGATAAATATTTTCGTGATTTTATTTTAATAATAATAATAATAATGACCACGCCTTATTTAATTAAAACATGGTTTGAGACGGACTCTTGTGTCAAGGGGCACCATGTCTACAAATCAGTGTGGACACCAGAGATGGGGAAGATCATCTTTGACCTAGGCAGTATGCTTAAAATAGCAATACAGAGTAACAGAGACATCAGCTTGACCGAGAACACGACTTGACACGAGGGCACGTTTATTAGTCTAAGGCGTGGTTAACCACGCCTCTCAATTAATATTTATTTTCGGGGGTTTAATTTTTCGTGATGCAAGCAGTAATCACGAAAATACGAAAATTTATTCCTCACGAATTTTTTTGGCTATACGGTATATTAACAACTGATCCCTGTACCTTAATTCGTTTATTTGCTTTGTCATAAGGTGTTAGATCTTCACTCTCTTCCTCATCTTCACTAGTACTGTCACTATCACTATCCTCATCTACAGTGTCATCACTATCCACAGCTTTATCACAAGATGCCACATACTCGGTGGCTTCAGGCACAGGATCAGTTATAGCAATGAGAGTGTCAGGAGGTGACTTCTCATCATCACCTTGCAAATCATCAGCAACAATCTAGAATGTGTACAAGTGAAAGTACATGCATATTGCAATGTATTAACTAACATCCTCCTCTTCCTCCTCCTCCACATCATCTGCATCTTCCCAACTTTCCTTAACATCCTCTTCTTCCTAAAATTTTAGTATGAAATATTAATACAGCACTGTATACATACAAGCACACGCAAAATTTTTTAAATGTACATTTACATGTAGCTACATGTACATTACAGCTTGACAACATCAAACAAGTACATGTAAATGATACACTCAAACAAGAAGATAAAATAGATACAGTGGTTAATTACTTCAGTTATGACACTGGCCCCCTCAGACACACTAGATATTCCTTCTACATAAATGAAAATACAATGTAATTATTAATTATAGCCACATGTATAATACTCAGTAATCTCACCATCAATAAGAGATTCTGATTCATCAGCTGGTGAGGAAACAGTAGCTTGCTCTGGTCGTTTCTGCTTCTTAATTTTGGAACCATATCTTACTGGTCCCTTTTTCTCACCACTGTCAGATTTTTGTGGCACTATCATACCTACATGTACATGTACATAAACAAATCAATACTAAAGTAACAAGTGAAACTAACTGCTAATTTAAAAAAAAATATTTTATATTCTAGTGACACTAGACAGAAGGTCCCACCTAAACTTACCTTGAGCAACAAGTGCTTGCAAGTGAACATTAGCTCTTGCTCGTCTCTCTTTCTCTGACTTAGAAAGAAGCTTCCCTTCTTTCTTTAACCTCTCTCTTTTCTCCTGAAATGGCAGGCATACATATACATGTAACATATTAAAGCCAAAATAAACCTTTTCCTTTTGTTTCTTTCTTTCCTTTTTTTCTTGTTCCAGTCTTATCTTCTCCAAACGAAGCCTTTCTGCCTCTTCTGCTGCTCTCACTTTCGCCAATTCTTCTTCCTCCCTCTTCCTCTGTGCCTGCCGCAGAGCTTCAATCTCTTCTTTCATTTTCTGGACTGCACTCTTTACTTTTTTAGCCTATAGTTGCAATATTAAACTAAAAAAGCACACACTGTAGCTAATTAATGTATTTAATGGCTAAACATATCAACACTGCAGTTACATTTGTACACAATATTGTATATTGCAAGTTTGAACATAAGAACAATTACCGTAATGTGCTTCAGTGTGAGTGATTAGACACTTAAATGGCAATATTATACATGCACATTGTACATGTACAAGTAATTATTGCTAATACATAGCATATACAAATGGTTTAGAGTCGAAACAATGAAATTCCTTTCAAAATCAACATAATAAATTATATATATTATGCATGTAGACGTATAATTACAAATGAAATGTGATTATGAAATTATATAAGAGATGAATACCTTTGCTGCTTTTTTGTCTTCTTCCTTCTCTCCTTTCTTTTTCTTCTTTTTCTTTTTCTTTTTGTCATCATCTTTGTCATCTTCTTCTTCCTGACCAACATCATCCTCAATTGTTTGAGTACTAGAAATCAAAGGATCATTGGCAGATGGCAGTTCAACAGTAGGTGATGATGGTTTTGGAGGATCAGGATCACAGGTAGCAGCAGTAGTAGCAGAATCATCCACAGAAGCAGGCTTATCATTAAGAGGATTGCTGGTAGACAATGCAATTGTTTCTATATCGCTTCTATCAGCCAGCTTTGGCTGCTTCTTCAACTCTTTCTGCCGCCTCTCTTTTTCTTTTTTTGCTTCCTTCTTTTCGGATTTTGTTTTAATATGAAACTGAGATGCAGAATCTTGTTCACCAGTAATTGTAGGCGAAGCCTCTGTGGGTGTGGCTTTGGGAATGACATCAGAGCTCTCAATAGCCTGGACAAGTTGGTCAATCTCACTGCAATAAGATAAGAATAATAAAGAAATCAATAAAAATACTATACCTGGTCTTTTTCCCTTTCTTGCCCTTTTTGCCTGTTTTCTTTGTGTCTTCATCATCACAAACATGTTGTTCCAATGATTTACTTGTGCCACTCGTAGAAACTGGATCTGAAACACTAGGTACAGTACTGTCTGGTGCCATTGAACTCTCCAAGCTTAATTGTTCTAATTCTTGAAGAATGTCATCATCATCCCTAAAAGATGACAAACATGTATCACAATAGGAACATGAGTAAATACATGTACACATATTGTGAATTATAAAGTTTGATTTTTAAGAAGGGAGTCCATCATGCAAGAGATCTACTGAATCTAAAATGCTTTGTTTACTAGGCTTAAGCTGAAAATGTTGTGGATTAATCTAATTAAAATTACAAATGAAAACAACAGCTGCAGAGTAATTTTTAAGATACACTGCACATGTACATAATGATGTATCACCTACCAGTCTTTGTCTTTCTTACGGCTCTTCTTTCCACTTTTCTTTGCAGGTGGTAAAACAGGTTCAGGAGCAACAGTAGAAATTTCAGTAGCATTGTTTGAAGATTCTGCCTCTTTCTCAGATTTATTGCCAGTCACATCAAGACCGTCTTCATTTGCAATTGCCAAAAGCTCTGATTCACTAACAACAGTACAACAAAAATCTTAAAATAACTATCATTTTTAGGATGGCAAATTCAAATGTTCATTGCTAAATTTATTATCTTTAGAAACTGTTCACGGGATACCTAATTTTGAAAAGTTAAAAAAATACTTTCCTTGTCTATGAATAACTTCAGTTGAGTACACACCCATAAAATTTCTTAGCAGCTTGAACTTGGTACATGTATACATGTACGTACATGTAGTTGCTAAACAGGTTCGACCAAGAATTTTGTAATCTCGAGGTTCTCTGGAAAGTTCTTAAAAGGTTTTCCCAGTCAACATCAATGAGTGCAACAGTGATGTTTTACGACATGCAAAGTTGCACACACATGAATATCATGCAATCAAAAAAAATCTAAAGGAGTTTCCTAGGCAAAAGCTACTTGACAAAGACTTTGTGTCATAGAAAACAGTCTCAGTCAGTCTCCAATACAAAACTTTCACTACTTCTTACCACTTGGAAACTTACTGACCTTATTGAAGCACAAAGATCATTGTAGTAGAGGTACATGTAGCAGCAACTAAGTAGGTAAATAAATTAGTTACATTTACATGAAAGAAGAGCATGGTCAAGCTATTAACATTTTTATTTTGGAAGTGGGAGGGGCTATATGTACATGATGAAAACATCTGTTTGCCCGATTACCGTATAGCGGGTACACTGTACACGTATATTTCGTCTGAAAAAATATTTGCTCTAAGCAGGATTAGAAATTTTTGTTTGTTTAATTTTCATTCTGAGCAGCCATTTTGTACATGTGGCATTGAGGAAACGCCTTTTTAGTTTAGAAAATATTCGTTTCACAAGGAATGAGAATGAAAAGTACAAAATTAAACTCTGACTAAATACACTCACTATACGGTAGTTGTTGGTTTGCATGTGTCTTAATTGGCAAGTCTAGACAAATACATGTATTTAAATAAATTAGAGTATTAGACACATTTATTTAAACCAAACCCAATTCCTGCTTTGTATGGTATTGTTGAGTGTGTGGTTTCAGCCTATACTATATTGAAAGATATAGTGGACAGAACACACAAATATACATGTAACAAATGTTCCCAATCCTTTGTCATGTAACGATATATATACATATATATGTACATGTATATAATAGTAACTCACATATCGTCATCATCAAATTGCTTTTTCTTCTTCCCTTTCTTCCCTCCTCCTCCTCCTTTTTGTTGTTGCAACTGTACAGGTGAATCAACTGCTGCATCTACTGACGAGGCAATATCCAGCCCTCCTGATGCTGTTTCTCCCCTAAAGAGTGATGGAAGAAATTTGCTTAAATCAAAAAGACTGTGAAACATATAGAATTAGTCGTACCAATTCTCGTCTTGCTTTTTTCCTTTCTTTTTGCCCATATCTTCTGACGCATTTGGATTCTGTGAAGCAAGTTACGAGTCAAAACTGACGCTGCCAAGGACAAGAAAAATATTTTAAACTATGTAGCCTGCCAGAGAGACGATAGCGAATTGCCACAATCTTGACAATCAATGACAATGCATGTCTGAACCACGTGACTGACGTCATACAAAAGGTGTGGCCTTCATGTATTAATAAAATAATTATCATATTCAATTATTCATCTTTCGTCTTGAAATTTCTGTCGTAATTCCTCTGTTGAAATTAACTTGGAACAATCCCATGACAATAATAAAAATAATATGAATGGTACAAAAATTAAATAGAGAAAAAACTGTCCTAATGAAAAATTATTCTGCAGACAAAGTACTATAAGATTATTTTTGAGAAATTTAAGAAGTTTTAATTAAATTAATAACCAGATTTCTCTGAAGAGCACCTCACAATTGGGGAGAAAGAATTAATTAGAAAAAATATAAAAGTTCAAGAGTTAGAATCACATATTCCCCCAGGCCTACCCATTTGTGATAGGACCTTGTCAAGCCACATGAGAGGACCATGAAGATGTATCTCAATCCAGCAAGGAGTACTAGTTATATCTTGTCTGTGATACTCAGCACCCCACCCCTTGACAAAGCTAAGCCTTATCGTACACATCTTGGTAAGTTCATAAACTGATTCAAATCCTTGATGAACAGACTGAGCTAACATGCTAGCAAAATCTTGATTATTGAATATTTTTAGGCTACAGCCTGGAGGAATTTTACACACTGTAGTTAGATGAAATCCATGGGAAGAATTACAATTTCGACTCTGTACAAAAATAGAATTTTCACTGAGGCATTCTGCAAAAACTTCGCCATTGACGTACACAAGGTGAACACCTTTACCGATGTGGCGACGAGTGTTTTCAATTGTTGAATTACGATGAACGCTTGAGAGTAGACCTAAACAAAACCTATCTCCAGTAGTAGAGGGGTCGGTGAATCCATCTACAACGACATCATTGAGCGATGCTTTAAACACTTCTCCTACCCGATTGTTCAACTCATAGTAAACTATACTACACCAATATGGAGGTTCTTGGTATTGTACGGCAACAGTTCCAGAATCTATAGTGTAATGTATAAATAAAAATTTCAACAATGACTACACATTAACTTTGACTGATATTATTACACAGTACATAGAAGGCTTAAGGTGGGTTCTCAATATGACACATTGTTTTTCAAGAGCTAGCGTCATGACTGGAAGTGCTGTATAAACTAATGGGAGTATACGTCAATGCGTCAGAATAGAAATGTTTTCTAATCTGACGCATTGACGTATGGTCCAATTGGTTTATACAGCACTTCTGATCGTGACAGACGTGCATGCATCATATTGAGAACCCACCTTTAGGGACATGATGGTAAAAATTAATTTATTAAATTTTCAATGAATAGCACACTGTAATCCTTGCAAGTGAAATAAAGCACAAACAAGAAGTACATGTTACAATGTATACATTTGCAAAGGAAAAACTCTAAAACCTATAGCTGTAACAAAAAAGAACTCAAATCAGCAAGACAGTAAATTCAGCTGCTTTCAATGATCATACATTCTACTGTTTTGCAATGAGGTTTACGTCATGCACACTCTACTTGTTGTAGCAATTATTAATTGAACACGCATTGCATACCTGGTGATGGAGACACCATTGAAGATGGAGATAGATCAGGAGGAGAACTGACCATACCTGCAAGCAAAAATTATGGTGAAGCTAAAGTTTTCCCACTTTAAACTGAATTGGGTCATTCTCATTTTAAAGCCAAAACAAAAATTATTATGATCTAATAAGTTATTAGTTACCAAGAAGAGAAAGTAAGGGTAGGGAAAAATTGGGAATGACATAAGCAAACAAGAAATAAAATTAACCAAAAGCACAAACTGTAGAATATAACTGAGCAATAAAATGAGTTTACTTGATGCAGACAGAGATTGGTCAATACTTGTAGCTTCTGATGGTGAAGGAGATCCTGTTTCAGAATAAGCTGGAGGTGGAGTCTCTACAAAAATAATTATCACATTATAGTAAAGTGATGATTTGATTATGTTTATAATAACAAGGACAATGATTAGCCCCCACACATAAACATTAGCTCATATATCAGGAACACACACACAACTGCCCATAACAACCAACCATGAGGTCATACACACTGAAAAAATGATGTACTATAAATGATAAATAGGCTAATTGTAATTCATGTGAATGTACTGTCTGCACACACAAAACACTAATGAAGTATAATATAACCATTGAAACAATAGTGTACAAAATTTAGGAACCTGGTAAATCGAAGTTATGGTAATGAGCTGGTGAGTTTTCAACACGTTGTTTATCCAGATAGCTTGGCACAGGTTCATAAAGTGTTGCTATGAGTTGTGGGTTACGTGGTACTAAAACTGGTGGTAAAACTAAAAAAAAAACAAATAGTAAGTAAACAGAACCAAAAACACGAATAAGAGACAGGTCCAACGATCGCATTTGTGTGAGTGTCAGGTAAAATTGAAAGAAAATGAAACAAAAATTACCTGGTGTTTCAACTCTCTTGTAATGGTAAGGGTTGATGCATACCTCTCCTTTATTTCTTGAATAGGCAAACTCACAATGATCAAGTGGCTTCAGCTCGTGATGATTTTGTAGATCAGGCCATCTCCACACACGACAGTATATAACATGTGGCAGCCCTTTTCTGTGGGACACTTGCAAGCGACCATCAAGACTGCGGGCTATTGTCACGCAGTGTGTCTGTGGATTGGCTTGGGAAAGGGCACGTTCTAGCTCTTCCAAAGAACCCTTTTGCTTCTTTAACTTCTTAACGAGAGAATCAATGGCTTTTTCAGCCCACTTGTCATCCTCGTCACCTTGCTTCCAACCAAGGAGACGCTTGACAGCCGGCGAAGAGAAGATAGACATGTCGACGGGAGAGATGTTGGATTACAATACCTTTGAGAATGACAAATGGAAAATAAAGTCCTGATTGGCTCGCTAGACTACAACATACGTGAGATAAGTCACTAATTATTGTTGTTTGAGTATGTTTCGTTAGAACTTGGTAAGTGAAAGGAGAAAGAGAACAAATCGAAATCAATTTAAACTTCTTCTCAAATTAGCAGTTTCCTATTGTCGGTCCTCCACTAGTTAGCACAACGAACAGTCTGTACCATGTACTATACAACAGGCGGTCAGAGAGTGAGAAGTAGAGAAAAACACAGGGAAAAAGAGCAGTGAAAGACTAAGAGATAAACCAGGAAATGAGCTCAGACTCCAGAAAGGAAGCACAAGTCAGTTAGGCGTCACGAATCTCACTATATGCGATATGCTCAAAGGATGGGAGGAGGTGCATGCGGCCCTACAGCCCCTCCTTGGTACCTCCTTTTTCCGTAGTTCATTCATTTTCCCACATGGCGTCTCTTGAGGACATTGCTGACAATCTACACAGTACTGTAAGGCTCAGTGCCGCGTCTATTGACAATTTTTCTCTTATTTTAGGAAGAGAAACTAGGCATTGTTTCGTCCAACCTTCGCTTGGTTAATGTGGATCAACAGCCAGAAACCACATCTGGAGCCTTTGGTGAAGAATTGTCTCAGCTCGAGGTGGCTAACAATAAATTGAAGTATAGGATATCTCACCTTAAAAAAGTACTTCAATTTTGTATATTATCTTGAATTATATAAGGAAAGGTGTGTTATTGGCTCAAAATAAACTAAATCCAAAATCCGATTCACCCTAACCCTATGACAATAAAACCTTAAAATTTATAAGTTTATTTTATTTATTTATTTTGTCCTTTAGCGACACCTCTTTTTGTGTGCCGTATTCTCGCTGTGATAAATTATGGTTGTTTCTATGAAAATCTAATTAGATATTAATTTTGTGATATTACAAAGGGAGGAATGAAGCTATATACAAATTTTCAAAAAGTTAAAAATTATAATTAATGAGCTTCCATGGTTTTCTAGCTAATGTTCTTGTTCCATGAATACAAACTGGCAGGCTACATGTATAAAATATTTTGCTTGCTTGTCCTGGTTTCCTTATTGGATTTAATAGTTAAAATTTTAATTTTCAAACCAAGTCCAATTTTAGTGACATTCAAGATGCATATAGATCATTATTAGTTGGTGTCTCAGTTAATTTCAGACTCATACATGTACATTTTTATCATTTTGTTTAAAACCTGTATTTGGTGGATTTTTTATTGGAAATTTAGTGGCTACATGTGATTTTCACTCATTAAGCTTGTTTAAAATAACAGATTTTATGTTGGCAGTTTGTAGCACATTGTCAAACCACTAATATTAGTTCCTCACCATTCTGTAGCGACATGTATGCAATATGTCTGCAAAATGCATAATATATATAGTATGGTAGACAGGTCTCCGTTTTGAGCAGACCCGAGGCCGAGGTTGAGGGTGTGACTGGTTGGATAGCAGCCCGAGGTGAAGCTGAATGCTGCTATTTAACCAGTAACACCCGAAACCGAGGCCAAGGGTCTGCTAAAACGGATACAGACCTGTCTACCATACTATGTAAACTTGTATCGTATCTATATGATGCCATTTTAAGGAATTAACTAGTTAATAACCATATTGAGCATGCACATACCCGTATTAAGCACGTTTCATGCAATGGCTGACAAGGAAGGGGCGAAGCAGTGAAGCTGTCGAAATCGTTTTCTCCTCATCCTCTTTACTGAACAGTAGTGGTCTGCTTTACTGGGGACAGGGAAGGAGGAGGCTGGTGGAGAGAGAAAGAATTAGGCAACTGAGGAGTGTTGAGAAGACTATTTGGTTGGAAACTGAAGAGAGTGAGTGAAGAGGAGAGGAAAGGACCTTAATCTGGAAGGGATGCTTTCCAAGCGACTTCCCATAGCCCACTCAGTGCTTTGAGTAGTGTTTTCGGGAACAAAGCCCTTCCTAGCTTCAATTGCAGCACTTTTCTCAACTTTCCTGAGGTGACCGCTCATCGTTGGCCTTTAAAAATTAGGAAATCTTATCTTCTCAGAGGATGACAGCTATGGACTTAAAATTACTTCTCTTGATCAATTCTGTGTTATTCTATTGAATTAAATTTTATTTTTAAGATTGTTTACTTAGTGACAGGTCCGATATCTGCAAGGTCAAGATATTCTAGATATAGACCTCGCGGCTCCTTTGAGTGATGTCATATACATGTATGTACGATATATATATGTGTATAGACCCTGAAATTTAATGGAACATGTAATAGTTCAGGTACTAACAACTTTGAGACACTCAACTTGGAACAAGATTAAAGTTGGGAGAGGATGCAAAGTGTATAACATTGAATTAGTTATGTCCAAAACTACCTTTCTTTCATTGAAAAGAACAAAGGCTGTTTAGTGTTTTTAGGATAAAAAATTTCATGAATTACTCAAAGTTTAAGAAAATTTATGCAATTAAATTCCTTGAAAATTAATTTATTATGGTACTGTATTGCAGAATATTGGAAATTTGCGAAAATTAATTATGTGAACCTCTGGATCAAGTTATTTGCAAAAATTATTATTTTTGAAGAAACCTGGTATTATAGTGATTTGCAAGCAAAATTACCTATATTTAAACTGTCAATGTATGTGTATGTACACAAAAATTGCCAGATGCGAAATAGCCAAAGTAAAGCACTACATATCTAGTATATCCAGAGTTCTGTATTTTACCACAGTCATCACGTCACATTCTTGTACGTGACATGTACTTAGCAAATTCTTTTCAGGAATTCTGCTGTTTTAAATTAACTAGTGGTAGCAGTACGATGTAGACGTGTAATTGTTCGAATTTAACATCACTTTCATATTCAGCAATAAACTCTTTGTGTTTGGTGGCTTTATTACAATTTCTATGTCTTGAAATGTACAAATTATGGTCAGTTTCTGGTAGAGTTAAAACTGAATCAAAACTTGTCATCAAAGTGTCATTTGTAACCCCATCTAAGTGTGATTGAAATTATCATTTTTCAAGTGTTTCGATCTTCTCTTCAACTCACTTTGGATTAGGGTTAGAGCAATGAAGAGCAGCAATGACATTTTAGAAAGGTTTGGAATGGTTTACCAGAATCTCAAGGAATGGCTCCTCATTAAGTACTTGTTGGCCTAGTAAGCTTCATCTGTCTTTAAATCAAACTTTGCATTTATTTGACAAAATATCAAACTTTGTATTTATTTGACAAAATATAACAAGAACCAAATAATATTTATTAGTGTGATGCATGCGATATGTCATTGTTGTCTTCTTTCTGTCATATGTAAAGTGGATGAACCTGTGTAGAGTACCTAGACTCTAGAAAACTTCTTCGTTTCCATTTGTTATGTTTATGAGGGTTTCAATGAAACTGGTTGTAGCCTGTAAGACGTTGTTGCTTGAATTGACATCATAGTTGATAGTTCTAACCAGGCTCCTGTTCTAACATCTAATAGTTTAAACTGTACTTGTTTTTATAATATTCTTCAGGTGTCTCGGGATGATAAAAGCTTTATCAAAATGAGTGTGATTTATTTTTATTGTGCAATTGTGCAAGCTTAGGGATTTAAAGTCATCTATAACAGCAGTGGCATATCCAAGGGGAGGCTGAGTGGGCTTGAGCACCCCCTCATGGCTGGGTTCATAAAAAATTGCTTAAGTCCTGGACTGATGCATCATTACTAAGCCTCTTATCACAGCTATCTAACCTCCTGATTTTGATTTCAGCAGTTCCAGTGCTTTAAGGAACGATCAGAAGTTCCAGTATGCTTGAAAATTATCTTGACCCCACCTGTACGTCATAAAAATGAAGAAAAATGTTTTGCCGCCATAAAAAGGAGTGTGGCCAAAATTGTGGCAAGCTTCACGTGCCCTCAGCACCGCCTTTCTGATTTTTTTCAATAAGCCCCCAAACAGTGTCATTAGAAAGATTTGAACTGACTTTTGCCTTGTAAATGCATGCAGTCTTGTCCAGATTGGAGGGAATGGTTCAGTAGTAATAGCTACATGTGCTTTGAAGTGTTGTTCTCTAGCAACAAAATTAATACCAAATGTGATAGCTTCAGCCCAAATAATGTTTGGAATTTTTCCATGTCTAAATGCAGTTACATGTAGGCAGAGACAAATATAACTATTTTGCAACCATCTGACACTGTGTCAGATCAGTAATAAATTTTGGTCTGTCAATATTTTGACTGCTTTAATACAAAAATTAGATAAAAAAGTATAGTACTGAAATACAGCTTTCTTCTAGTTTAGCATAAACACTATAGAGAACAAAATTAAATGAAAGAGGGAAAGAGAAGGAAATGAGACAGAGAAAGAGAGAGAATAGTGATACTAGGCAGATGTAAAACATTAGCGAGGTGAGCCTTCGCGAGTTATGATTATGCATACATTTGTAGTTTATTTAAATGAAACTTTTCACTATGATACATGACAAAATGAAATCAACATTATCATTACAATTCAACAGTAGTGACATTCAGACATGGAGTCAAGCACATTAATTGGGACTTAAGCACAAGCACAAGCACTCAATTTTTTTAAAGTACCAGTACAAGCACAAGCCCTTCTTTGAGTGAAAGTACTTAAGTACAAGCACAAGTACTTTCCTGAGTGCTTAAGTACAAGCACAAGCACTTAATTTCCTGAGTGATTATTATCAAAATGATTATTTTTTACTATTACATCTAATGAACATTAATTCTGTAAAACGTTTTTCAGTTAGTCTACAATGTTCAGGGGTGAAAACTTTGCCCGCTATACTGAAGAGTCTTTCAACAGCTGCTGAAGAAGCAGGCACTGCTAATACCTGTTTTGCTACTATGGCCATGGCTGGGTACTTGAGTTGATTGGCCTTCCAGTAGTCTAATGGATTTGTTTCCATTATTTCCCTTTGGCTTTCTAAATACTTTTCCACTTCACTACTTGATAAGTGACTTGCATCACAGGTGTTTATTTCTGGCATAAAGGTAAAGAGTTGTTTGGTTTTTTTAGGTGGAGGTTCCTCAAGAGGTTGGGGTGGTTGTACCTGTTCTTGTGTTCTTGTTACTTTTGCAACTTCTCCTTTAAGAAGTGTGATAGAGCTCTGTTTTTTATTATCATCAGCACACCATTGAAGTTTAAAACAAGGATCTAATATAGCTCCAAGGATGAAGGTTTTGTTAGTTTCAAATGGTGGCATTCGACGTTCAATTGAGGTTTAAGGGTATGCACAAATGGAGATTTATGTTTCAAAACCAACTTCTCTATTTGATATTTTAAACCTTTGATACTTGCTAGAACTTATCCTGTTGAAGGAATATGCTCTGTTTGAACAAGGTCTGTTGCTTCCTCAAAAGGTAATAATATTTCAACTAGATCACCAAGAATACTTCTTTCATGAGCAGTGCTCCTTCTAGCTCATCTAATTTTACTTCTGGTATTGATAGAATTGAACGGATCATTTTTAGTTGAGAATTCCATCGTGTACTTATGGCACACTGAAGTCTCTTCTCATCTTTTAGAATATCTGTGGCTATAGTCGACTTTTTGACAAGGTTAACAAGCTTTGAACATTTCTTGATGATACTTTCAATTCAGCCAGCACTTTTTAAGCCATCTCTAACGACCAAGTGCAATACATGTGCAAAGCAGCCAATCCATTTATGTCCAGTATTTAATGACAAAAGATACGTAATATCTGTTTCAGATATTTCCACCAGGTCAACCTCCAAGCTGTCATCTTCACTGTCACTATCACTTTCATGAGTTTCATCCGTATCTTCATAACCTGGTAAAGATGTAAAGGCTCTCTTCATATTGGCAGCTGTATCAGTTATAATGTGATGAACTTTTTCACTTATACCAAAAGCATGTGTTGTTCTCAGCTGTGTGTCTGGTGGTCATACAATCACAGCAAAGCATGACTGATTCCATTTGCCAGTTGTTTGATATATAGTGACCAGTTATACCAACAAACAACCTCATCTGCCTGTTTGTCCAAAGATCCATTGTGAGATTGATTGAAGAAGCGTTCTGAAGAAGATGAAGAACTTTAGCTCTTATTTCACAATATTTCTTGGTCAATAGAACAGTAGATAGATGTTTACGACTAGGTAATTGGTATTGTGGGTCCAAGGAGTGAACAAAACTTTTAAAGCGCTTGCTTGTCACCAATGACATGGGCAGTAAATCTTCAGCTATCAGGCATACCAATTCTTCTGTTACAAGAAGTTGACGAGGGTGATTAGTACCATACTTTTTAGATGGCTCTACTATCCATTTGTACCACTTATCCATTCGTACCTTCAAACCACACTTGCTACATTCTCCAATTCCGTTGCAGCAATCTAGGACCTTTGATCCACATGAAATGCAACTGCTAAACCCTTATATGAAATTACACCCACAATTTCACCAGTGAAGTGTTCATTCTTCTGCCATCAATGGTGTTTTCATTAACTTCTTTCAAATCATCAATCTCCGTTATTTCTGAATTTTCAGTTGTAGACAAATACTTTTCACCATTGTAAAACTTGACAGTAGGGTTCCACCGATGCAAAAAATTACCGATTATTTCGATACCAATTATATACACATTATTTTATACAGATACCGATACTGATACCATGGTGTTTAAATTATTTAATCATTACTTTTTACTAATAAACAGAAAAAAGTCAAAAAACCTTTGATTACATTAAATGACAAACCAATGCATAGAAAATTACTAATAAGAATAATCAACAAGCTTTAAATTGTGGTGTAGAAATAAAAGTTTATCTAGTTTATTAGGTGATAGACGATTCCGAGAATCTGTTAGAATATTCCCAGCAGCACTAAACAATGTCTCTGAAGCTACTGTAGATGCTGGCAAGTCAG